>NW_007253490.1:8569-10269 GCF_000164805.1 Carlito syrichta
CCGGGGATCCTTCCCCCTCAGCATTCCGAGTAGCCGGTAATTACAGGCATGCGCTACCATGCCCGGCTGATTTTTGATTTATTGTAGAGATGAGGTCTCGCTGCCCAGGCGGGTCTCGAACCCGCGGGCTCAGGCAATCCACTCACCTCAGCCTCCCAAAGGTGAGGGATTACAGGCTGAGCCACCGAGCCCAGCTTGGTCTCTGTTCTTAAACCTATCCTATATGAGTTTTTTGTTCATTCTTCTTTTTTTGTCCTGTCCTTAATAGAGTTTTTAGCTTGTTTTTGTTTTCCTTTTGAGTCTGGCAAAGTTCCCATTTTATTTGTCTTGGTGTGTTTTCCCTCTTGTCCTGTTGGTGCCAGGAATGGTGTTTTTCTTTATGTTTTCTTTCTTTCTTTCTTTTTTGAGTTGGAGTCTCACTCTGCTGCCCAGGATGGAATGCAGTGGCACGCTCACAGCAAACCCAGAATCAACCTGCTGAGCTCCTGCAATCCTTCTGCCTCAGCCTTCCAAGTAGCTAGAACTACAGGCACACGCTACCATGCCCGGGTAATTTTAGATTTATTGTAGAGAAGAGGTCTCGCCAAGTTGCCCAGGTGGGTCTCAAACCCGCGAGTTCAGGCAATTCAATCACCTCGGCCTCCCAAAGTGCTGGGATTACAGGATAAGCCACCAAGCCCGGCCAAAAATAATCTTTATTGTATTATACAGGCGTGATAGCGCGCGCCTGTAGTTCCAGCTACTTGGAAGACTGAGGCAGAAGGATTGCTTTAGCCCAGCAGATCGAGGCTGCAGTGACCGGGAGCGGCCACTGCACTCCAGTCTGGATGACAGAGTGAGACTCCAACTCAAAAAAAAAAAAAAAAAAAAACAAAGATTACCCAGGCAGGTCTCAAACCCACGGGCTCAGGCAATTCACTCACCTTGGCCTCCCAAAGTGCTGGGATGACAGGCTGAGCCACCAAATCTGGCCTAATTTTCTTATTTGATTGCATTGGCAAGCACTTTAGAGAAATGACCAGTATTGGAAATGTTAGCAGGCTCATATTTCTTGTTCCTGAGTTGAATGAGAGCAATACTTTGTTTCACAGTGAACATAATGCTGGCTTTGGTGTGATATGCAAAACTGAATAATATTAAAATAGTCTCAAGTGGTTTCTTTCTTTTTAACCAAGAAATGTTGATGGATCAAACATATTTCCTGGCTGGGCACAGGGGCTCATGCCTATAATCCCAGTATTTTTGGGGGGCTGAGGCAGGAGGATTGCTTGAGTCCAGGAGTTCAAGATCAGCCTGGGCAATACCAAGAGACCATGTCTCTACAAAAAAATTAAAGACTCAGTTGGGCATGGTGAAGCACATTAACAGTCCCAGATACTCAAGAGACTGAGGTGGAAGGATTACCTGAGTTTGGGAGGTCGAGGCTGCTGTGAGCTGTAATTGTGTCACTGCCCTTCAGCCTGGGCAGCAGAGCCAGACCCTGACTCAAAAAAAACACAAAAGATACTATCCAGTCTTGGCTGTGAGCTTGTAAGGCATTTCTTGGAAGCCACAGAATGCACCCTGGCAGGATTGCAGGCCTGCACAGTTGAAGCCAGACACCTCCCTCTCCCAGCCTCCCAGCTCAGCTTCCATAGTGATTGGGAGTGGCTCCTGGGGGCATTAACTCCTGAATTCTACAGATGTTTCTGCACCCCTAT
>NW_007253491.1:0-409 GCF_000164805.1 Carlito syrichta
TCTCATTCTTTAAGATGAGATTACAGAGGCTAGATTCTTGTTTTCCTTCCTAGACATATAATTTTCTCTTTAATCCTTTCTTTTCTTTTATCTTACTCTCCCGTGTTTCTTTTCTTTATACTCACTGTCCTTTCAACAGTGTGTTTTTCCTTCCACAACGTCCAGTGTTGTCATCCTTTGTAGGATTGTGCCATGTTTCTTCACTTCTTTCCAAGTCATCCTTTCAGACTTTGTCATCCATTTTCTCAGCTTCTTTTCTTCTGCTTACACATTCTCTCACTTCTTGCCTCCCTGACTCAGTGTAGTGATGTTTTATTACGCTCTATTCTTTTTGTTGTTGTTGATAATTCTGATAAGATATTTGGTCACAATTTTTGGCTGTTCAGTGGCCACATTTTAACATTGTTTT
>NW_007253491.1:429-1009 GCF_000164805.1 Carlito syrichta
CCTCCTCCATGTGTAGATGTTGCTTCAGAAAGGGGAAGCTCGATAGCTAGTCCATGCTTTCTGTGGGAATCCCCGTTTTGCCCTTAAGGATGGCCCCTCCTAGCAGAAGACAACTTTTTCCAGGACTTTCTGGTTTCTGTGGCTCCAGCATCAGCTCTTGTTCCTTCCCACAAGCTGCTCTGTGCAATTCACCCTGGCCTGGCGGCCCTCTTCTCTGTTTTGTGGCTTGATGCTTTACTTCCATACTGTTTTCAATAAAAGTGGTCTTTTCCTTCCTGTTTCATGTTCTATGGGTAATTTTTGGAAAATGCTATTTTTATGTCATTTTCAAACTGCAAATACACCCCCTCTATCCTTTTCCTTCCCATTTTCCAGCTTTTTCTTTCAATCCTTACTTTTTTTTGCGGGGGGAAGGAGAAAACTGTCAGGACTGTATTTCCCAAGAGTCCTTTCCATTTCTCCATTTTTGCTCTTGTCTTGTGTGTGTGTGTGTGTGTGTGTGTGTGACACATAGCATACATATGGAAAGGTGTGCACAATTTAAATGCATGTGAGTATGCATAAAGTATGATAAGTTGTA
>NW_007253491.1:1246-4520 GCF_000164805.1 Carlito syrichta
TCATGCATATATGCATTGCTAAAGACAAGACCACTCCTTAGTGTTTTTTTCTTGCTGCAGGTCTTTTCAGATATCAGAAACGAGTTTCTAAAACTTCAGCTTCTATTTCTACCCTCTCTTTTCCTACTGGGCTCCTTTTATCTTTTGGATTGATCTTGTTCCACTCATATTAAAATTTGCCTCAAATGCCTGCAGCTATCTGGTTCTCTGCCCACGAGTCAGTGTCCTGCACCGGGAGGTGATGGGAAGTTCAGCCTGGGAGTGAGCATGCTGGCAAATGGGCTCCTTTTCAGGGTGGCCCTTTCATGCTGGGTGTCATCTAACTCCCACATCTGGAGAAGAATCTCCTCTGTGGGGGTCATGTCTGACTTCAGTCTTCTGGGAGCCACAGAAAGAGGCTTGTGCTTCACTATTTAGGGTGCATGTTTTCATTAACCTCTGAATTTTAGCTTAATTCCTCACCCAGTCCACTGAGGTCTTTATGTTGCCAGGTGGGGTGTGGCACAAGACTGATGCGTCCTTTGACTCACTACTAAAAGGAATTTCAGAGCAGTCAGCCAAATTTTAAAACAGAAATTATTAGAAAAAGATAGAAAGAGAGAGAGAGAGATAACAAACTTGGCATGTGAGGGAGAAAAACCACAATTTTTTTGACAAAAGTTGATATAACTACTTAGTGATTAATATGTTAATAAGTAGGTTACAGGGTATCCCCTTCTCTGAAGAGATTGCCATCTCTTCACCTCTGATGGATGAGGGGGTGGGCTTTTCCTGGAACACACATTTTGACTTCATAGGCTGACTTGCCAGACTCAGTGACTATAAGCTAAAAAGTGGTCTGATTAACATTCTATATATAGTCTTCAATTCCCAGCTTGGGAGCCATCTTGATGGTGTTTGTTGTTGTTTTGTTGTTGTTTTGTTTTGTTTTTTTGATCAGCTGAGGGGTTGTAGTGGACTGGGAGTCCACATTGAATTCATATTCTAGGCTGCAGGGCAGGTTCAGCCTGCAGACAAGACATCTGGACGTTTCCCTATTCTAGACTAAAAATTGCCTGTAAGAAATTTATCAGTCTTGCCTAACCTACACTGACTACTCTGCCTCACTTAGTGTGCTGATGGGCCTCTTGGGTTCAGTTATTCTAAGATGGAACATGGTCAAGTGTTTGGCTTCTGGACAGCCAATCCCCAACTTTATTTCTGAGGTGTCCAGCCACCCGCACTGCCCTCCCCACGGTCATCTTCCTTCATCTTGTGATGTACCAGGTGACTCATGGTGCAAAACATCTGAGATCCTTAGGATAAATCAGGTCTCTTTCTTCTAGCACTTAAATTGCAGTCTTCTTTATTTTTATTTTTATTTTATTTTTTTACAATTTTAATCAATATTTTTTATTAAGGTTTTTGGGACACAGTTAAGGGTTAGGTATACAGATACGTTTCATTCAGGCACCCTGTTGATAAGAAGTGTTTCCCCATCCCCAGACACATATTTGCCACCATCAATCCCATCTCCTTCCCCCGCATAGTTTCCCACTACTCTCAGACATTTTCTTATAGTATTACATTAGATGTTAAAGATACAGTATATGAATGAGAACATGTGATACTCAGATCTTTGTTTCTGTGAGAGGTCACTCAGTATTATAGACTCTAGTTCCATTCAGGTTGCTGCAAAATGCATGATTTTGTTTCTTTTTATAGCTGCGTAGTATTCCATCATGTATATGTACCACATTTTTTTAATCCAGTCCTCTTTTGATGGGCAGCATGGTTGCTTACAAGTTCTTGCTATTGTGAACAATGCTGCGATAAATATACATGTGCAGGTATCTTTATTATAGAGTGATTTGAGTTCTTCAGGGTATATTCCCAGTAGGGTGATTGCGGGGTCATATGGGAGGTTTATATTTAGAGCTTTTAGGAATTGCCACACTGCTTTCCACAGAGGTTGCACTAGTTTACACTCCCACCAAAAGTGAAGTGTTCCCTTTTTGCCACACCCTCTCCAGCAGCTGTTATTTTTTGAGTTGTTGATAATTGCCATTCTGACTGGAGTTAGGTGGTATCTCAGTGTGGTTTTGATTTGCATCTCCCTGATGATTAATGAGGTTGAACATTTCTTCATGTGTCTGTTGGCTTCTCGGATGTCTTCCTTTGTGAAGTGTCTGTTCATATCTTTTACCTATTTTATAATGGGGTTGTTTGTTTGTTTCTTTTCAGCATGCTTGAGTTCCTTGTAGATCCAAGACGTTAAGCCTTTGTCACACCTGGTGTTGACAAATATTTTTTCCAGTCTATAGGCTGTCTCTCTGCTCTCTTGATGGTTTCTTTGGCTTTGCAGAAGCCTGTCAGTTTAATAAGGTCCCACTTGTCTATCTTCTCTCTTATGACCTGTGGGTTTTGGGTTTTGTGCAGGAATTGGATGCCAGTTCCGATTTCCATGAGGGTATGTCCTTCATATTCTAAGGTTCTTATGGTTTAAGGTTTTACATTTAGGTCTCTGATCCATTTGGAGTTAACCTTTGTGCATGGGGATAGATAGGGGTCCTGTTCAATCTTCTGCATGTGGTCAGCCAGTTTTCCCAGCACCATTTACTGAATAGGTTCTCCTCTCCCCAGTGATAGGTGGTGGAGCCTTTGTCAAAGATGAGTTAGTTGAGAAATTGGGGTTTTGCTTCCAAAATCTCAATTCTATTCCATTGATCTATACGCCTGTTCCTATACAAATACCAAGCTGTTTTGATGATTGTAGCTTTATAATAAAGTTTGAAGTCTGGTAATATGATACCACCTGCTTTGTTTGTTTGGTTTTTTTGTTTGTTTGTTTGTTTTGTTTTTGCTAAGGATTGTTCTGGCTATTCTTGGACGTTTGTGTTTCCATATAAATTCCTGTGTTGTTTTTTCTAGGTCTGAGAAGAATGTTGCTGGTAATTTAATGGATATTGCATTGAATTTGTAGATTTCCTTAGGTAAGATGGACATCTTCACAATGTTGGTTCTTCCAACCCATGAGCATGGGATATTTTTCCACTTGTTTGTGTCATCTTTGATTTATTTGAGCAGTGTTTTGTAGTTTTCATTGTAAAGGTCGTTCACGTCTCTGGTTAGGAAGATGCCAACATATTTCATTTTTTTTGTGGCTATTGTACATGGAATTGTGCTTTTATTTGGGTTTCTGTTTGTTTATTATTGGTGTAAAGAAATGTGATTTTCTTTTGCACATTTATTTTGTATCCTGACACTTTGCCAAAGGCCTTTATCAGTGTAAGGA
>NW_007253491.1:4549-6017 GCF_000164805.1 Carlito syrichta
CATTTAGGAGTATGCTGGCTGTGGGTTTCTCATAGATGGCTTTTACTATTTTGAGGTATGTTCCCCGTATGCCTAGATGTTTGAAGGTTTTTATCAAGAAGGGGTGCTGGATTTTATCAAAAGCTTTTTCTACATCTAATGATAGAATCATGTGGTTTTTGTTTTGACATTTGTTGATGTATTTAATTACATTTATGGTTTTCCGAATGTTGAACCAGTCTTGCATCCCAGGGATGAAGCCTACTTGGTCATAATGAATGATTTTTGAGATGTATTGTTGAATCTGGTTTGCTAGGATCTTGTTGAGAATTGTAGCATCTATATTCTTCAAAGATATTGGTCTGTAGTTCTCTTTCTTTGTTGGATCTTTACTGGCTTGGGTATCAATGTGATGTTAGCTTTGTAAAATGATTTGGGAAGAGTTCCATCTTTTTCAATTGCCTGGAATACCTTCAGTAGGATTGGTATCAGCTCCTCCTTAAATGTCTTGTAGAATTCTGCTGGAAAGCCACCTGGCCCAGGGGTTTTTTTGTAGGTAGTTTTCTTATTACATAGTTAATTTCCTTGATTGTTATTGGTCTATTTAGGGTATCAATTTCTTCTTGTTCCAACCTAGGTAGGTTGTGTGATGCCAGAAAGTCCTCCATTTCCTTAAGGTTTTCAAGTTTGTTTCCATACAAGTGTATGTAGTAGTCTCCAATGATCTTTTGTATTTCTTCTGGGTCAGATGTGACTTCATCTTTAGTGTTTCTGATTGTGCTTATTTGATTTTTTTCTCATTTTGTCTTGGTCAGTCTAGCTAAGGAACCATCATTCTTGTTTAGCCTTTCAAAGAACCAACTTTTTGTTTCATTGATTTTTTTTTGTATTATCTTTTTGTCTTCTATGTCCTGGATTTGGGCTTTTATTTTGGTGATCTGGATTCTTCTGCTGAAATTAGGGTTTTATTTTGGTGATCTGGATTCTTCTGCTGAAATTAGGGTTTTGGGGTCTTATTTTTCCAGCTTCCTTAGGTGGCTTGTTAGGCTGTTAATTTGTGTTCCTTCTATTTTCTTCATGTGTGATTGTAGCGATATAAATTCCCCTCTTACTACAGCTTTTAAGACGTTCTAGAGATTTTGATAAGATGTTTCTTCATTTTCATTTGTTTCCAGGTATCTTTTGATCTCTATTTTGATGTCATCATCGACCCAGGAGTTGTTTAGTATCATGCTGTTTAGTGTCCGTGTCTTTGTGGGTTTTGGGGGACCTTGTTGGTGTCAGTTTATTTTTATTCCACTGTTGTCCGATAAGGTGCATGGTAGAATGTTGGTCCTTTTAAATTTGCTTATGCTTGACTTATGACCAATTATGTGGTCAGTCTTAGAATACGTTCTATGCGGTGATGAGTAGAATGTGTATTCTGTGATCTTTGGATGGAGTGTTCTGTAGGTATCAATTAAGTCCATTTGGTCCAAAGTCACACTGA
>NW_007253492.1:0-370 GCF_000164805.1 Carlito syrichta
TCACAGTAGGAGAGGGAGGGTGTCACAAACATACCCTGAATCTGACAGGGCCCCTTCTTACAACTTGAGGAGTTTCTTTTTATAGTGATTAAGTCATTGGTTTTGGCAGGGACCCAAGGTACAGTGCCTGTGGAGACACAGGACCATGCTGGGCAATAATATTGGCGGGGGTTTGAGCATGCCTCGTCCTGGTCATGGCCGGGGCAAACATAAAACTGATACTGCTTGTTATAGTCTAGCTTTGAAATTACTTTGGTTACCGTGCCAGCCCAATCAGAGTATTGGTACATTTCCTTTAGGTCACAGATGAGGTTGGGAACCAAGTGTTGAGGGGAGCGGGGTTGGAAGTTTGAAAAATTATTCTGTTGAT
>NW_007253492.1:1207-1883 GCF_000164805.1 Carlito syrichta
CCGACCCAACTGTTCTGGAAGGATAACATCCCATTTGCTGGTGGTCGTATCCCAGTGTTGGATCCACCACCAGCCATTTGAGAACATAACTCCAGGCTGCCCATTTATCCATTTTAAATTCTCCTCTGTATAGATTGGGCTTTCTGGCAGATCTGGGGGCCCAGGGTCTGGCAGTGTGGTCACTAGGACATGGTTCACAGAAAGGGCCGCCTTTTTGGCCTCAGCATCTGCCAGACGGTTTCCCTGTGCCACTGGCGTGTCCTCCTTCTGGTGTCCTGGACAATGTATTATGGCCAGTGCTTTGGGTAGCCAGAGTGCCTGTAACAACTCAAGGATTTCAGTTTTATTTTTGATAGCCTTTCTTTCTGCAGTTAAGAGCCCCCTCTCCTTATAGATGGCTCCACGAATGTGTGCAGTTGCAAAAGCATACCTGCTGTCAGTATAAACATATATTCTCTGCCCTTTTCCCATGACTAGGGCTTTAGTGAGGGCGATGAGCTCAGCTCTCTGTGCCGAGGTTCCGGCCGCAAGTGGCGCTGCCCATAAGGTCTCAGTCTCTGTAGTCACCGCTGCCCCAGCATACCTGGTTCCGCCCCGCATGAAGCTGCTGCCGTCTGTGTACCGGGTTTCTTCGGCGTTGGTTAGGGCCGGTCCCTGAGGTCTTCTTGTATTCCAT
>NW_007253492.1:2042-3445 GCF_000164805.1 Carlito syrichta
TGGACCTGTGCCAGGATGTCCTGGCAGTCGTGCAGGGGGCCTTCCCCGTCCGGGTTGGGTAGCAGGGTGGCTGGATTTAGAGTAGCCAGAGCCTGAAACAAGATTCGGACTGGGTTTAAAAGGAGACTTTGATAATGAGTTAGCCGGGCATTACTTATCCGTTTGTCGGGTGGTTGCTTTAGAACTCCCTCCACAGCATGAGGGTGGTGACATGTAGTTCTTTTCCCATGGTGATTTTGTCAGCGTTCTTGACCATAGTGGCAACTGCCGCAATGATTCGTAGGCATCGGGGCCACCCGGCAGCCACGGAGTCTAACCTTTTTTGACAAGTATGTTACTGGCCTCTTCTGTGGCCCTATTTGCTGCAACAGCACTCCTTTGGCTATTCCCTTAGACTCATCAACAAACAAGAATAAGGGTTTAGTCAGATCTGGCAGTCCCAGAGCTGGGGCTGACACCAGGGCTTGTTTAAGAGTTTCAAAAGATCTGTTCATGTTCTCTGTCTATATGAGGTCAGACTTATTTTTGGTGGCCTCATATAATGGCCGGGCGAGCTCAACAAACCCAGGAATCCATAGGCGGCAAAAGTCAGCTGATCCTAAGAACTCACGTACCTGTCATACATTCTGTGGTTGTGGAATTCTCAGTACCATTTCCTTCCGGGCATCCGATAGCCATCTCTGCCCATCTTTCAGTTTGTAGCCCAGGTACCTTACTTCAGTTTGCAGATCTGAGCCTTTCTGGCCAAGGCTCGATAGCCCAGAGCACCTAGTGTTTGCAGCAAATCTCTGGTACCTTGTAAGCACGCATCCCAATTTTCTGCCGCTAGCAGAATATCATTCCCATACTGCAACAGGGTTAGGGTGCGGTGTGTGTTATGGAACTCACCCAGGTCTTCATGTAAGGCTTCATCAAAGATGGTGGGAGAGTTTTTAAATCCTTGGGGAAGCCGGGTCCAGGTGAGTTGCTCACTGATTCCTCTTTCCGGATCCAGCCACTTGAAGGCGAAGATGTTCTGACTCTGTGGGGCCAACGGTAAGCTTCTGCCATGTTAAAATCCCATTCATGTCGGGAAAGGGGAAAAGACTCATTGATAAGATCAGGGTTGGTGGTGGGCTGTCCATCAACTCCCGGAACCAGTTTCCGGGCCTCCGTCTGGATTTTTTCTTTTTCTTCAGTGGTGAATAATACCTGTAGAAGCATCTGGCAATCATCCCAGGTAGGCTGGTGGGTAAAGAGAATGCTTTCCAGCAAGTTCATCAGCCCTTTAGGATTCTCAGAGAAAGTACCAGTTTGCGTTTTCCAGTTGTATAAATCGCTAGTGGAAAACGGCCAATAATGCAGGGGTTGGTTCCTGGCCTCATCTGGGGGCCCAGCCACTCTCAGTGGCAAGATCACAGTGG
>NW_007253492.1:3804-5140 GCF_000164805.1 Carlito syrichta
GCAGTCCACCAGGGTGCCGAGGCACTTGGGCCTGGCCGGGGCCCCGCGGCCCAGCGCCACCGCCACCGCCACCGCGTACACCTCCAGCACTGCCTTCAGGTGGCCGCTCAGCGCCAGCAGCTCGCCGTGGCGGAGCAGCAGCTCCCAGCGCTCTGACTCCAGCCAGTCGCCGCCACCGCCCACTTCCCAGAACCGGCCTCGGCCCGCGGCGTGGGTGCCGTTTCCCGACTCCCTCCAGGGGAGGTCCTTGCCACCTGCTCCGCCGCCACCGCCGCCTGCCGCCACGGTCCCGGAGCCTCCGGGGCGCACGGCTCCGCATGCGGCCCGCGAGCAGGGGGTGGTGCTGGCGGGGTTGAAGGTTTAGAGGGAGCTGACTGGTATGGGGGGGAAATAATCTCTTCCCAGTTAGAATCAGGGAGAACGGGGTCAAAGGGGTTCTTTGGGGGCTTATGGAAGGGATTCTGCTTCTCGCGAGGCTGTGACACACTCTCCGGGGCCCCAAAGTTTCCACCCCCTTCTCCTGCTTATGGAAGGGATTCTGCTTCTCGGGAGGCTGTGACGACACACTCTCCGGCGGCTCCCAAGCTTCCGCCCCCCTTCTCCTGCATCGTGAGGACTCTCAATGCCCTCAACGGGTAGGACGGTAGGGTTTGACCTGAGGGGGAGGGGATTCCACTATATCTTGCCAAACCAGTATATAAGGTAGTTGGTCTGGGTGGCCCTGGGATCCTCTTTGGAGGATGACACTCTTGACCTGCAACAGAACACTTGTTAGAAAAGTCCCTTCTTGTGGCCAGCCTACATTGAAGGCGGGCCACTCAGTGGCACACAAATCCCGGAACTTGCCCTTTCCTTTAGTTCTGAAAAGTTTTCAGTCATGAGAGTTAACGGCATTGTCTGTGTCTGTCCCATCTCACTTATCAGTACTGTCGCCCCAACAAACACAACCCACAAGACATAAAGGGAAAACGACAAGAGACAGACAGTAGCGGCCGTGAAAACAAATCTGAAAGTACGATAGGGGAGAGACAGACCGTTGACGAGTCTGACCTTCCCCACAGATGAAGACCTCATCTTCCGGATGGGGACGTGAGACATCTCCCACGAGCCCCGGCCGGTGGCTTTCCAGCACATCCGCCTAACCTGATGCCAACCTCAGAACCAAGTGTGGAGCTCCACCTGAGACACAGAACACAGATGTGCTAACCCCGGAGCGACTTACCGAATGCCGGCCTGAAAACCCTCCGGACTGGGGTCTCAGGGTCTCTGGGATCCTGGGAGAGCCCCCAAATGTAGTGGCCGAAAGTTCAATCCGAGAGACCACCAAGAGCCAATT
>NW_007253492.1:5631-7337 GCF_000164805.1 Carlito syrichta
AATGGCTGTGCTATTGTCCACAAGCCGATTACATATTTATTGGGTTATAGCAGGCTCTTAGCCTAAGTCTATGGTATACTCTATTACGGTTCTCTCAGGTTCATTTGCCTGAAATGATCTTGTTGCCACTTTGTCGTGGGGATTTTACATACTCATCTATGAGAGCCCAGCTCCTCCAGAAAACTATCCCTACACCCCTGAGGCGGAAACGACCACTCCTTTCCTGAGTGCCCCTTCCAGCTCTCATTTTCCTGTGTCAATCATTGCTGCATGCCCACATTCAATTGGTTACGTGTCTTTCTCAGCCACGTGACGATCTTGAAAGTAGGAACTACCTTTTGTAAACTTGATTTATTTACTTTTCAATTTTTTGGTAAAGACAGGGGTCTCACTATGTTGCTCAAGCTGGTCTCAGACGGTCTCAAGCAGTCTTCCACCTCAACCTCCCAAAGTGCTGGAATGACTAGCACAAGTCACTGTACCTCACTGAAAGTTCAGTTTTTAAAAATATATATTTACACTAGCAACAAAAATAGTGAGATACTTAGGAATATATTAAACAAAAATATTCATGAACTTGTATAGAGATAAGTCATTAAAGAAAAACCACATAATTGTTTAGAGATCAGATAATTAATGTCATAAAGGTATCTAGTCAAATCAAATTAATCTACATATGTAATGCATTCCTAATGGAAATCTCAGCAGGACTTTTTGTTTTTGTTTTTTTATTTTTGAACTTTAAAAATTTTTGCTTTTATTTCAATAGTTTCAGGGGGTACAAATGATTTTTGGTTACATAGATACATTGTGTAGAGGTGAAGAAGTCCAGGCTACAAGTGTACTCACTACTCCCACTTGAGCACATTGTACCCAATAGGTGATTTTTCATTCCTACCCACTTTGTCACCCTCGCCATTCTGAGTCTACACTGTCCATTATATCCATGCAGGCTTTTTTTCAGAGCTTGATGCACTGATCTAAAACATATATTGAAGAGCAAATAGCCACCAAAAAAAGTAAAAAGAAAAAAATTGTTCAGGATAGCAAGAACATGGAACTAACCATGCTGCCCATCAAAAGAAGACTGGATTTTAAAAAATGTGGTACATATACACAATGGAATATTATGCCGCCATAAGGAAAAATAACATCATGAAATCTGTAGCAACCTGGATGGACTTAGAGTCTATAATACTGAGTGATCTTTCACAGAAACAAAGGATTGAGTATCGCATGTTCTCACGCATAAGTGGATCTTTAACAACTATTGTAATACTATAAGAAAAGGATTGACAGTAGCGGGAAACTGCCCATGGGGCGGTGGGGTGGAGAGTTGGGATTGGCAGTAGAGGGACTCTGCCTGGGGAAGGGGGGGCACACCTCATCAACAAGGGTACCTGCACAGTGAATATTTTTATACTTAACACCTAACCCTGAATTGTACCCTACAATTTGAAAATTAAAAATTAAGAACCAAAAAAAGAGGAGAATTAATCTGCTATGCTATGGTCTGAACCCTGTGTTTCCCCAAAGGCATATGTGGAAACCCTCGCCCCCATGGTAGTATTATCAAGAGGTGGGGCCCTTGGGAAGCAATTAAGTCATGGCGGTAGAGCTCTCTGGATGGGATCAGTGCCCTCAAAAGGAAAACCTCTGTGGAAAACAGTGTGGCGATTCCTAAAAGCTCTAAATATCGACCTCCC
>NW_007253492.1:7964-31601 GCF_000164805.1 Carlito syrichta
TGGGATTAATGGTAGTCAATATCTGTCTGGGGATGGGGAGACACCCCTTATCAACAAAGGTGCCTGAACGAAGCATATTTGTATACCTAGCCCTTAACTGTACCCCACAATAACAAAATAAAAAATATTGATTAATAAAAAAATAAATAAAATAAAAAATATAACTTACTATTAATAAATAAAAATTACTGTTAACAAAAGAAAAAAGAAAAAAAGAAAACTGAGGGAGCTTGTTAGCCCTTCCACCACATGAGGGTACAGCCAGAAGGCACCATTCTGTAAACCAGGAAATGAGCCCTCACCTGACACCAAATCTGTGTTTTGTTATAGCAGCCCAACAGACTAAGACATAACCCCAAAAGAATAAAAAACACATTAGTTTAAAGCTCTAGTATTTGAGATGGCATGGTTGTCATTGTAGGGATAGACAAATGATTAATGAAATAGAATACAGATGCTTGATAAATAACATTTCTATAAAAGTAAAATGATGAGCCGAGCTCGGTGGCTCAGCCTGTAATCCCACGCCTTTGGGAGGCTGAGGTGAGTGGATTGCCTGAGCCCGCGGGTTCGAGACCCACCTGGGCAACGAGACCTCATCTCTACAATAAATCAAAAAATCAGCCGGGCGTGGTAGCACATGCCTGCAATTCCGGCTACTCGGAAGGCTGAGGAGGAAGGATCGCCAGAGCCCGGCAGGTCGAGGCTGCGGTGGCCGGGAGCGGCCACTGCACTCCAGTCTGGGCGACAGAGTGAGACTCCAACTCAAAAAAAAAAAAAAAAAAAGTAAAATGATGAACTATTTTATAGTGTAGAAATATTAGTAATCCATATGAAAACAAAATAATTCTGTTTTTCTATGACATTTCATATATAAAAATAAATTTCAGTTGTTAAATATCCTAATATAAAAAAACAACTTTTATAACTTCTAGAAGTAAGGCTAGTAGCCTATATTCAGGAATCCAAACATAAAATGTAAAATTTTCAATAAAAAAGATGAATAACTTTGACTACATTTAAATTTTAAACTTTAGTACTAAAAGTGGTTTTATAGTGCTCACTTCAGTAGCACATATACTAAAATTGGAATGATACAGAGAAGATTAGCGTGGTCCCTGCACAAAAATGACATGCAAATGAGTGAAACATTACATATATATATATATGTAATAATATATATATAAATAAATGACAAAAATAAAAGTTACTTAATAAAATGCAGAAAGTCTAACTATTGTTAATATTTGGAAAATATTAAGATAACCTACAAATCAATAAGATAAAGAAAAGGCATCTAATTAAAACAAACAACAACAAAAGGGATATGAACAGGCAAACCACAAAAGAAAAAATTTAAATAGCTAATAAGAAGATAAAAAGGTATTCAATCTCTCTAGTAACTAGGGAAATAAAAAATAAGACCACAATAAAATGGTATTTTACCATTCAAAAAATTAGGAAACTTTTAAAAAATGCCTGATATTAGAAAGAAAGTAGAGAAACAAAAATTCTCATACATTGCTGAACAAAATATACATTTCCTTTGGAAAACAATTTTGTAGCATCTTGATCTAAGACACAGCATTTTCTCTCCTAGGGATATATCCTAGAGTAACCCTTATGTTCAAGTCGTGTATATGAGGATGACTTTTTAATCATTTTATGATGATATGTACCATATTATCATGTGGCATCTATTGTATTAAGTATTTTTTCTATATTAATTCTTGTAAGTTTCACAAAAACTCTCTCTGAGAGTTTTAATTTTACCCGTGTTTACAGATGATGAACTTGAGACATGAAAGAGTAAAGAATTTGCCATGTCCACATAGCTGATAAATGCTGGAACAAGGATTTCAAAGCAAATAGTCTGGTCCCAGAGTTCATCCTTCTCATTTGGATGTTACATTAAGCCTAAAGGAAAAAATTTAGAGACACCTTAAATGTCCATCAACAAAGGACTAAGTAAGCATAGTCATATAACAGAAAACTTTGCAGTAGTCATCTATTGACAAAGATATAACTTAAATTATAAAATCCTGAAAAATTAAGAAGGAAATTAGGCCAGGGCAGTGGTTGACAACTGTAATCCAGCATTTGGGACAAGGTAGGAGGACTACCTGAGCCCAGGAGTTCGAGACCAACCTGGGCAACATAGTAAGACCTTGTCTTTACAAAAAAAAAAAAAAATTAGCCAGGCATAGTGGTGCACACCTGTAGTCTCAGCTACTTGGAAGGCTGAGGCAGGAGGATTGCCTGAGTCTAAGAGATCAAGGCTGTAGCAGCCATGATCATGCCTTTGTACTTCAGCCTGGGCAACAGAGTGAGACCCTGACTCAAAAACAAACAAACAAAAACCCTAAGTAAGAACAATTTATGCTCCTTTATACTCCTTTGGGTATATATATACCCAGTAGTGAGATTGCTGGGTCAAATGCCAAACATATTTTTAGTTCTTTGAGAAATCACCAAGTTGGTTTCCACAGGGACTCAACTTGCCTACATTTCCACCAACCGTGCAGAAACATTCCCTTTCTCTACAACCAAAGATGCTTGTACTCGTATGTTTATCACAGCACTATTCCTAACAGCAGAAACATGGAACCAACCAGGTACCCCTCAACAGCGGACTGGATAAAGAAAATGTGTTACATATACACCAAGGAATGCTACACAGTCATAAGGAAGAATGGAAGCATGTCCTTTGCAGCAAGGTGGATACAACTAGAGGCCATTACTCTAAGTGAATTCAAACAGAAAACAAAATACCACATGTTCTCACTTGTAAGAGGGAGATAAATACTGAATACACACAACATAAAGGTGAGGGACTCTTACATGGTAGAAGAAGGGAAGCAGGGGGACAAGGGTTGATAAACGACCTACTGGGTACCACGCACACAGTTTGAATGGTGGGCTTAGTAGAAGCTCAAACCTCACCATCACCAACACACAATATGTCCATGTAACAAACCTGCACATGTACCCCTTGGATCTAAAAATAAAATATTTTTTAAAAGACCTAAGTAAGGACTAGCTCAAACCATAAGTGTTTATAATAAAACTCAAACATAATAGAGAATTATTCCTATACTCTTTTTCCTGCAAGGCTCTTCAGATATACATTTTTTTCCCTGTACTTCTCAGGAGACTTTGAACTCTTCCTGCCAAGATTACGGAGACAGTCTTTACAAGAAAACAATAGCAACTAGAAAGTCTTCATCACCCAGAATATATCTTACTAAGATGGGTAATTTAAATGATTCTTCTTCAAACAAGTATGTTCTACTCTAGGATGATCCACTGTCTACCCCGAAACTGAGCAAGTGTTGACAGATTAGTTTCTGCCTAATCAGGTTCCCACCAATGTATTCCCATCCATATTTAATTACTCCCTGTATGAAAACCTGAGTGTGGATATAATGATATTCTATCCCTACTACTTTTTTAAGTCATCTGCAATATTAAAGAAGTGATTTTTATTGTGGTGAAAGAGGCATGCTGGGCTCGGTGGCTCAGCCTGTAATCCCGCGCCTTTGGGAGGCTGAGGTGAGTGGATCGCCTGAACCCACGGGTTCGAGACCCGCCTGGGCAGCGAGACCTCATCTCTGCAATAAATAAAAAAATCAGCCGGGCGTGGTAGCGCATGCCTGTAATTGCGGCTACTCGGAAGGCTGAGGCGGAAGGATCGCCGGAGTCCAGCAGGTCAAGGCTGCGGTGGCCGGGAGCAGCCACTGCACTCCAGTCTGGGTGACAGAGTGAGACTCCAACTCAAAAAAAAAAAAAAAAAGGAAAAAAAAGAAAGAGGCATATTACCAGAAATTTAAAACTTTAAGAGAAATGAATTTTGTTTCCACAGCTCAATTTCAAGCATCAGTAAACAGGTGGAAGATCTGGCCACTTGCTTGCTTCTTCTTCCAGGCATTGACTTTGCTTATGTCTCAATGTAAAGACATTCTTTTACTTGTGTGTTACATTTCACATATCTAATTAAAATTCCTTCATTTGAACATATATCATTCCTACCTAATTAACATTTACTTTCATATAGGAAATTCAACTACAATTTGTTTGTTGTAATAACTTTTAAAAAATCTACTCATCTCTTTATGCAATACTATCTACAGTACAAAACTAATGGTTAATATGCACTTAAACAATTTCACAGACTTTTCCTCCCTGTCTTCCTGTATTGGGACTAATTGTCAAGATGTAAAACAATATTGTTTATTATGATAATAATGTTATCATGAAATATAATTTAACCTTTTTTTTTTTTTTTTTGAGATGAGGTCTCGCTCTGTTGCCCAGGTTGGAGTGCAATAGAGCAATCATAGCTCACTGCAGCACTAGTGACTCTCCTCCCTCAGCCTTCTGAGTAGCTGAAATTACAGACATGCACCAAAAAGAACCACTAACCTAACATTTAAAAAACACATATTATTTCAGATGTGTATTCCTCTTAACTGATACAGATTTATCCTATATAATTAAATCTACAGTAACTCTTCTTTCAAGAAGAGAAACTGTGCGCATTTATTTTTGAGATGGCAAAAGAGTGCCTCATCTGTTATGTCCTACAGTTTAGTGTCTTTCCAGAAATACTTCAAACTCCATTTTGCCTGTGACACACTTTATTTTACTGACAAAAGAAATTAGGCAGACGAAGCCCCTCCATTCATTTCTTTAAAAAGATCTTAAAAATCATGAACGGATGTTTTTGGTAGAAGTCACAACTTTATTATTCTCCAGACAAACTTCTCAAGAGCTTTTTAATGATTCTAATGCAGGCTCTGCCACATGCCTGACGGGCTAAGATGTACTTGGCAGATAATATCAGGATATCATGAGAGTACATAGCTATTTACTTGAGAAGTGCTTGTACCTAAGAATTATACGGTTTTATTATAGAAACGTCAGTGTTCAACAAGTTCTGGATATAGTATGATTGAATAATATTTACCTTTAATTCATTCAATAAACTTTGTCAAATGCCTTCTATATGTCAGGAACCAACTAGAAGCTAAGGAAACAAAATTAATACAATTATCTTATTGGCTGAAGGAATCTCAGTTTTAAAAAGGACAAACATAGGTAAACAAGAAGTTAAAAGTATAACATTGCACATAATAAATTAATAAGATGGGTTAAATTTTGTTTTGCCACAATGCCTCTATGGTAGAGTGTATTATTTTGAATAAACACTGCCTATCCTTTCTGGATGGGGAAGGCAAATCAAAGATTCCAGACCTGTAGATGTCATATGTGCCTATATGACTTGATTAGCTAAGGGAATATAAGGTTAAGCAATACACATTACATAGGAGCAGAGCATTTAAAGGCCTGCATTCCTCTTTCCTTTTTCCAGTTTGACTGTCAATGTTTCCACTAGAAGCAGCAATAACTTCATGAGTCCAAACTACTTACAAGAAAGTCAGAGCTGACCTGGAATGAACATGTAACATGAGCGAAGAGTAAACCTTTGTTGGTAAGCCTCTGAGACTCAGGGGTTATTTGTTACTGCAGTGTAACCTATCCTCTCCTAACTAATACAGTTCCTTGAAGTTGCATACCATGTGTTTTAAGGAAATAATCCCATAAACCCATGCAAAGTAGAATTGTAGCCTCTGAAGTCGTGGATAGAACCATGGATGGTTCACTAAGAGGACTAAACCACTCCATCTGAGATTCAAGAAATTCATTTTCTGTTGATTAATATAGACCAATGCTACTAGAATTAGAGGCATAAAGAAGTGGCAGTAGAATATAAGGAAAAAATAAAAATCCACAGAAAGCACAGTGCTGCCTAAATATGAGTTTACCGTGGGAACAGGTACAAGGGAGAGAAAAGTACTAGGTTACTGTCACATAGTTACCCTATGACAGAAATACTTCTATCTTATAATGAGGCACAAAAGAGAAGTGGAAAGCAAATGAAAAAAAAAATCAGAGCAAGGTGGCAAACCTCCAGTGTCCCACCAACTCTACTTGCCCACACAATTATTCCATTCCTGCCCATGGACTGGCTTCCATGATTTGTGTTGGCAAACTTCCTGGTTTGAAGTTTATGGATTTATTTGCATACAGTTAGGGCTCACAGAGCATAAAACATAATCTAATATACACTTTATACATTTTGACTGAATTACTCTGGGATGGGGCCTGGGCACGTATTTTAAGCTCTCCAAACAATTGTAAACTATAGCCAGAATTTAGGGCCATCGGGACAGAGGGATCGAGATCCCTCTTCTGATACATGTATTTCAATGTAGCCCCTTAAAGATAGTGCCATATAATTATTTATTTTCCATTTTTTTTAACTCTAGTGGTTGAAATTTTGGGATGGAAAAACAGAAGATCAGAGAGAATAACAGACGGTGCTGTCTGCAAATATATGGGACAGTAATTAGTCCACAGGCATTTGTTCAATCACTCCACAGAACATGTGTCTTGTGATGGTTCCTGGCACTGTGCTGGGCTTAATTTCTGGCACCTGTGAACCATGTTAGAGCTCCCAGTCTTGTGGAACAGGCAAATCCCTAAGCTCCCAATGCAGAGGTGACCTCTTCTCCTTGAAAGCAAACCACTAGAACCCAGGACTCTAAGACTCACTATGCCTTTGTATATTTCATCATTTAGCTTATGGATCTTAGAGAAACTCAGGAAGATATTTTTTCCAATTTATGCCTTCTGTCAGTAAGATAGTAAAGTGAACAATTATTTATTTATATACTTATTATTATTTCTTGAGTCAGAGTCTTGCTCTGTGCTCCAAACTGGAGGAATGCAGTGGCACCATTGCAGCTCACTGTAACCCCCACCTTCTGGGTTCAGGCGATCCTTTCACCTTAGCCTCCTGAGTTGCTGGGATTACAGGCCCATGCCATCACACCCAGCTAATCTTTTAATTTTTTTTTTTTTGGTAGAGATGAGGTCTGCTATGCTACACAGGCTTGTCTTGAATTCCTGTGCTCAAGCAATTCTCCCTCCTCAGCCTCTCAAAGTGCAGAGATTATAGACATGTGCCACCATGCCCGGCCCAATAATGTGAATGATTTGATGTTCGAATTTGCCTAATCAAACCACGATACATTTGTTTCAAAATTACCTCAATATTTCATATTCCCACTCTCAGTGTGCCTCAGGTCCCCACCACTGCCAGTCTGGTGGCCCCCTGCAGAGATGAGTCATTTCAGGAGCAGGACTGCCATGTCTGGAAGGCAGTGACCGAGGCACTGTAGGAGCACATCAGCGATGCCAGCACCCACCAGACTGCGTCAGATGCTCAGAGATCTTCACTGACCAGGTGTCCATCCCCTCTGGCACCCTGGGACCAATGGCATCACCTTTAACAATTTCTACATCAAGCTGGACAGTCAGCTGATGGTCACTGTCACCAAACAAGTCTACGTGTCAAGCTCCACCCTGATCTGACGACCTGTGCTTTCTTTTCTGGGCCTTGGCCTGCTTCCAGAACAATCTGCTGGTATAGGAAAATATTCAACTGTTCAAACTGTCAGAATACTCAGAAGTCTGACCACAGCCTCAAGCTCATGTCCAGAGGAGGACTCTGGGGTCACCCAGGAAGACCAGTTCCAGTGACCCAGTCATGGGAGCCCCAGCCCCCTTCGGAGAAGGACAGTGCCCCTTCCCTGTTAGTAAGAGACAGGACACCACATTAGGTATAACGGGACCCTGTCAGAGCCTCCAGCATCCCCTTACTCAGCACCAGTGGAATCAGATGCTGATGGGTTCCCCCTCCATGTCCAGGTGCCCTCGGCCACCCAGAGTAGGAGGAGACACAATGACTGTCACAGCCTGGCAATTCCCTCCAGAAGCTGAGGATGGGGCTGGGGAGTGTCTGGACCTCAGGGACAGGAGGGCAGCCCACTGGCATGGACATGCACAGCCCCCCAGCCAGGTCCTCAGGGCAGCCATATGCCCTTCCAGCCCAGTCCCATGAAGACACAGGACAGTCCTATGTATTGCATGTGTTTCTTTTGGTCATTTTGGGAGGAATGGCTTTTATGTTTTGGGCTTTGCTGTGTCTTCTTTCATATGATCACAGGAGGATGTACTTGAAACCTTTACAGGACCATCGAAGAGTGCAGCCCTCGAGAGTTTCCAAAGAGACCAGGACACTTCCATGTTGTATGTCAACTTGCTGTTTCTCATCAAGCACCAGAATTACCTAGCCCACTGTCTGTCCCTGTCTGTCCCCAGCCATGGCCACCCAGAGGCCCCAGGCATAAAGGACTTGAAGAGTGGAGTTTATCTGGAAATGTCCTCAAAGGAGTTGAGGTCCCACACACTCCTACACTGAAGCTCTCTTACAAAAGCCCAAGAATTCACCTCTCATAAGGAAGAGGATAGCAGCCAATTGTCCTTTGACAACCTGCCCCCAAGTGGGACACTAGGGAAAGACTACCTGAAGTCTGCAGAGGTTTTAACATTAAAGGCAAGAAAACCTGGCTGCACGCAGTGGCTCATACTTGTAACACCATCGCCTTGGGAGGATGAGGCAGGAGGACTGCTTGAGCCCAGGAGACTGAGGCTACAAAAAAATCAAAAAAGTCAGCTGGATGTGATGGTGTGTGCCTGTAGTCTCAGCTAATCAGGAGGTTGAGGTGGAAGTATCAACTGAGCCCAGGAGGTAGAGGCTGCAGTGAGCAGTGATCATGCCACTGCACTCCAGACTGGGCGACAAAGTGAGACCCTGACAAGAATGAAAGGAGGAAGGGAGGGAGGAAGGAAAATGTAGGACCACAAAGGTCCAGCATCTTCAGGAAGCATCACCATCCAGGAACATCTGCACTCTGTGCCTCTGTTTCCTGAGAAGGTGTAACTGCTGGCCTGAGAACCTACTCAAGGTATGATGTCAAGATCAGTAGATCACTTCGAGAGATCTGCTTCTTTTCTGTGGCAGGCCAGTTGATCTGTGGCTGTTCTGTGACCGGGTCAATGGCAGCATTAATAGGAATGTGTCCCCACTCATGGTATGCAACTCTCAGGGGACCATTCCTGGGCCAGCCAGCCTCTGACCAGGAGCTTGAAAGGAACTCAAGGCCGAGCTCTCAAACCCCACACCCACCATCCCCACAGATCTGGCCCGCCCGTGTCCTCCTAGCCTCTCTCAGTGGTACCTATAGGCCAGGGCACCAGAAGTGGAGCCCTCAGGACCCTGTTCAGAGGACTTCCCTATCCCAGTCTCCTTGAAGTAGACATCATTGGCTTTGAGGAACAGCGAGGGGCAGTCCTTCGCCCAGAAGGCGCTGATGGACGAGGGACTGGGAAGCCGCCTCTGTATCTCTCCGGGGGTTGCACATCTCCCCAGTGGCAGTCCATTGCCCACGTTAGACATCAGTACATTTGTTGGGAGCTGGCCACGGAGGCCCACTGAGCATTAGGGATCAGGAAGGGCCGTAGACCCTGAGACCACTAGGATGTGTTCGGGAGCTGTTGACCCATTCCCTTCCTCCTTTTCCATTTGGCACAAGCTACCAAGAGCTCCAGCTGGCTCTAACAGAAAACTCTGAGACCAGAACGTACACAGCTAAACTAGGAGTCTATTGTTCCCATTCCCCATGGCTTATGGTCTTTTGCTTTATCACAATTTAAGTTTGGCTTTGAGTCACACTGAGGAGCCTTAGTACAGGTCACAGGTTCTCTTGATGTGACTTTTAGAAATTTATAGATATAGGTTTTAGAAAATAGTTTATATAGATTAAGAAAAATTAAGTAACCATTTTATTGTAGAAGTGTGGTTAGTTCAGTTTGATTTAGGGGGGCCAGTGAAGTTTGTATTAGGCTGGCTAGTGCTAGGATAGAGTAACCATAGCACCAATTGTTTTATAGAAACAAGTTTGAAATAGCATAGAATAGTAAAAGGCAATATATCATTATGTTGGTTTTAGGTGTAAGCATTGAACGATGTTATGTAGCTATAAACAATTAAAGGTACATAGAAACTGGATAAGAACTTCATGTTTTTCCTTATGTTTGAAAAATATATCTGCTTGAGAGTGGGGGATGTCCTGTGTGCACCTGGACCTGTTCATGTGAAAGGCACATGCTACCTTTTGTGTAACCATAGCAGCAGGAGTTCCCATGATGATAACTTTGCGGAGTTTGGGGATAAAAGCCCTGGGATTACACCCATTAAACGGCTTCTGGTCACTTGAGCAGGAGTCCATTCTCTTTCTTTCTCCCCTCTCCTCTTTCTTTCTCTTTCTCTTTCCAGAATAATCGCCGATGCTGCCACACCTTCCAAGGGACCCCCTAAATCTCTCTGTGGGGGCTGGCCCCCCTCATCCATTGACTTCCAAGAAGCTGGGAAAAATGGACTGGACGCTGGTGTGGATCAGAATGCACCAGAATCCACTCGCAAGGGAAAGGGTGACGCTTTGTTCCTGCAGCAGAGTCACCCACCTGTCCAGAGAACTGGCAGAAAGAGTCCCTGCCCAGACACCACTGCCTGCATGCCCCCCGTGCACCTGTACCATACTAGGGGGTGGGGAGGGCAGCAAGCATGGGCCCATGGTCTGCACCACCAGGACAGTACCCTGCCATGCTTGTTGGGAGGAAGCAGTGGCCAGCTGCCCATCCTGCAGGAGGAGACCACCAAGAGGACTGCGAAGCCTGCAGCCCAAACCCACCAGAGAAGATTGGCTCATCAGGAAGACCAGGAAGACAATGATGATGACCAAGGAGAAGACAAGAAGAGCTCTTGACAGAAGTGATAGGAAAAATCCCCGATGCGATCGATGCGATCACAGTTCACCACAGCCTAGACCACCCTGGGCTCAGAAGATTCTTATGCCTCAGCCTCCCAATTAGCTGGGACGACAGGCATGCACCAAGTTTCTCTAATTTTTTTTAATTTGCATTTTATTTATTACAGCAAGACATGCCCTAGGTCATGCCATGTAGTAATAGTGTATTATGAAAAGAAAATTATTTTGCACTCTTCCTTGTAAATTATTTTTTCTTTCCCATTCTTCATGTGTTGTTGTTGTGTGTGGGTCTTTTGTTTGTTTGTTTTGTTTTTAGCTTCTCTAACTTTTAAACTTTTTTGTAGAGACAAGGCCTTGCTATGTTGCCCAGGCAGGTCTCTAACTCCTGGGCTGAAGCAATCCTCCTGCCTCAGCTTCCTTAAATACTGGAATTACATGGCGTGAACCACGGCACTGTGCTTATAAAAACCCATACCTGTTTGAGGAAAAAATTAAACAGCAGCCACTGTGAGAGTGGACATTTACTGCTGTGTACATGTTAGAAAGGATTCAAGTTATTACTCAGAATAAAGAATGACTTGAGGTATCAACAGCCAGAGACAGTGATGTCACTATGTTCTAACGATCACCTCAGTTCTCCCTCAGATTCTGGGAACAGATGAAACTCCATTTGCATTGGTTGAATCAATTTTTATCATGACAATGCTACTGTGAAGTTATTGTTGAGAAATTAGGTTGGCACTTTGTGTCCCAAGGTATGTGTTCTTTCAAAGGAAAGCCATGCGTTGCTGCTTGGTTGTCTAAGTTTGCTTAGATTTTGCTTTGGTTAGGTTTCATTTGGGAGTTTGCCTTTTTAAAAATATATACAATTTTGTTGTAAGATGTAATTCCTTTGTTTTCATCTGTTCACCTTCTCAGTGGTTTAATTTCTTGTCTCTCTTTAGGAACCTCTAAGTGTCATCTCTAAAAATTCAAGTCTTTTAATGAAATTGTACTGAAATTTTTATTAGCTAAAAATCCTTCAGTTCTGGTCCTAGTAACTCCAAGTGTCATTTGCCAGTGACAACAGTCTCCCCCTTTTTTCTTAACCTTACCCATTGAACTACCTGAAGTTGATAACGTCAGTCAGTGACACCCCTTTTCTTTAAACTGCAAGCTGCCAAGTGCCATTTGGGGTCAGCATCCTCATTTCATGCGGTGTACTCTCCAGTTGTCTTGTGTAACATGGTTCTGTTTAGCTAAGCTGGACTAGAGGACACTTTAGAGATGCCCTTCCCTGTTCCATCCCTGTGGCCGTAATTATGGTTTCCTTTGCTATTTGTATATATGGTTATGGATGAGCTCTGGAATCCTATGGGCTGATCTTGCTCACCCAACATGGGAGTATGAACGGGGCAAGTGGGCTGAAAGTGACTATTAAAAGAAAAATCTTATGTACTATTCAGAAGTGCCAGTATGACTGTTCTGTGTATTCTCCTTAAAGAGCTGCTTGGTTATCCAAAAATGAAAATTCAAGCTGTGTCCAGTGGCTCACGCCTGTAATCCCAGCACTTTGGGAGACTGAGGTGAGAGGATTGCCTGAGCCCAGGAGTTTGAGATCAGGCTGGACAACATGGTGAGACCTTGTCTCTACAATAAAATCAAAAAGTTAAATGGGCAGGGGGCAGGGTGGGGGGAGGGCTTGTGAATGTAGTGCCAGCTACTTGGAAAGCTGAAGTGGAAGGATCACCTGGGTCCAGCAGGTCGAGGCTGCAGTAGCTGTGATTGTACCACTGCATTCCAGCCTGGATGAGAGTGAGACTCTAGCTCAAAGACTCAAAAAAGAAAAGAAAAGAAAAGGAATGAAAGGAAATTTGAAATAAACTCTGAAGAAAAGTATATATATTTTATATTGTCTCTTAAGCACATCATTTATTTGATCTTTGATCATATTTCAAAATCATCGTTTTTAGTCGTATCTGAAACATTTCTAACATCAATACAAGTAAATTCTAACTTATGTGGTTCATTTCACAAACTTTGGGAACTTAATTACAAATAGTAAAATAGCTCAATGTCTGTAACTTCTTTGATTATATTACATTTAAATTCTACACATTTTAAATTAAAGATTTTTAAAGGCAAAAATATCAACAGAAAAAGAAAAAGAACATGAAATTACAAAGATGATCACAAAATATTTTTACATATAGACAACTCTTGATTGCTGAGAAAATTAACTAATTTCAGATATTCTGAAAAACTGGGTAGAGAGTGGGAGGGTGTTAAGGAATCAAGCAGGTGCTACTTCTCAGTCAGAAGTCAGTAATTTGGAGTTGAAGCTCGATCCTCCCCTCTCCTGCCTCCTCTAAGATTTGCTAATCAAGGATGATTAGTCAGATTATAGAGAGAATGAACAGAAGAAGGACACAGCTGCAAAACCAGGATGAGTAATGCTTCCCAAACTTTACTGTGCCCACAAATCACCTGGGGATTTTGTTAGAATGTAAATTCTTAGCCAGCGGGTCTGGAACTAGGCCTAAGAGACTACATTTCTTTCTTTCTTTTTCATTTCTTTTCTTTCTTTCTTTTTTTTTTTGAATTAGGGGTCTCACTCTGTCATCCAGGACTCACTGCAGCCTCATCCTCTTGGACTCAGGCAATCCTCTCACCTCAGTCTCTCTAGTAGCTTGGACAACAAGCATGCAACACCATGCCTTGCTAATTTTTTTATTTTTATTTTTTGCAGACAGGGTCTGGCTATGTTGCCTTGGCTGATCTCAAACTCCTGGGTTCAAGCAATCCTCCTGCCTCCGAAAGTGTTGGGATTACAGTCATGAGCTATCATGTCTCGTGGCTATGCAGCTGATTCTTGCATCACATCTTTGACTAGCAAGATGGAAGTAGTTCTAATGATGTTTTATCTGTGACTTGCTCATTACTTTAATTATTTAAGTATTCACTCTATTTTTCTTGCAGGAGCAGAATTGCTTCTTTATAGGTGATAAAACAATACAAATCTCTTTACTTATGTTATTAATCTGTCATTTAAATTAAATGGAGTAAAAGTTGGAAAAATAAAATTGAGTGAGGAAAAGATGTTTTCTCAAATAACCATTTTTTAAAAAATTAGGCAAGCAGAAAATAATAAAATAAGCAACCCTTTGTCCAAATGATAGTTTATTTTTTACTAGGCCATATAATATTTTCACTTAAAATGTCAAAAATAATTTATATAATAAGTTAGTCTGATCCTATCTAGCTAGTTGGCTTGGAGCAATAAAGCTAACTTTTATGTCTCCTTCTGTAAAATGACTCAATTGAATAAAATTAGATTGCCTCAAAATTCTGAAATTGTATAAGAATTTTTTAATACCCATTTATTTGACACAAACATAAAGTAAACATTGGTCATTGAAAAAAATTTGATCTTAAATCTTAAATAACCAAATGTAAAATATTAGAAATCTGATAGCTTAATGAGAGACAAAATAGGATTACAGTCTTGAATACCAGTTCTGCTCCTTCTTGGCTGAGCGACTGTTTTGCTTCAGTTTCTCATTCAATAAAAAGGGGAAAACTGAAAATGTATCGATTACATTATTTAAATTGACAATGACCTTACAAGGTTGAAAGTGAGAAGCAACACAGCATGGAGGATTGGTTTTTTTTTTTTTTTAATCTCTGACAGGAGCCTCAAAGTAAAAGCAAAAGCTCCAAAATCCAGTGTCATTTATAAATTAAGCCCAACAACTATAAAGGGTAAATAAGAATTGTCAGGTTTTATACCACTACCATAATCAAAAACCAACTATAATGCTCTCCAAAGAGAAAGGTAGTCTTAATAGAAACATACATTTTGAACTTTACTTTTAGGGAACTATTTAGAGTTTTTAAAAAGTAATACTATTGTTTAAAATTTCCCTTTGGAATTTAAAAACACTTAAGAAAAATCACATACAATAACCCAACTTCTGCTTCTGGCTAAAATAACATGAACAAGATGTAACCTCATGTCTGAAAAGAAAATTTTACACTTGATCTTAGCCAAAAGACTGAAAATTGATTGAAAATAAAATTTAAAAAATCATGTAAAAACAATGTGTTTTAAGACATTGGAAATCCAGCAACTGGAGCAGTGGTTTCAGAGAGACAGGAAATAAATGAATTATGAAGTTCATAATTGCTCTACCTTATTACCTAGAAAGACACATGGGGCTTTTATGCCCAGAGAGGAGACACAGAAGGGACTTAATAATCTCCCTGGTTTCAGCAGACTGACTTGGAGTCGAGGAAGGTAAAGATGGTTTGAGTTGTCAAGGCTGGGATGGGACAGGAATGAACTTCACAGAAAAGCATTAGAGCCTTGACCTACTTAAGTTTTTAGTTGAGTTCTGATCAGTACAAGGTCAGCAAAGAACTACCCAAAAGGATTAGAAGGAATAATCCCAGTTCACACACAGCCAGGGACAGTTCCTTTTTCCTATAGCCATAGTGGAAAACTTCCTAATTCATGAATTGGCTAGACTACTCAAAAGTGTTTTACCTCACTGGTGGAGCAAAATTAACCCTAGATTAAATGTTGCTTTGTTAAAGGCTAAGAAAACTTAAAAGCAAGACACAAATGATCAGACGGTTTCTAAATGAAGTAATTGTTTTGCAAAAAAAAAGTTCAAGAATATTTACAGGAATAAATTGATATCCAATAAGGTAAAATGCGTAATGTCTGGCTTTCAACCCGGCATGCAAAGAAACATGAAAATATAAACCATAATGAGGAAAACAAATCAATCAATGAAAACTAACCCCAGAATGACTCAGATGATGAAATTAGCAGACAAAAGGTTGAAAACAGTTATTATAACTGTATTACATGTATACAAGAAACAGAGGAAAGATTGAACATAGTAAATAGAGATAATCTGATATTTAAATGACATAAGTCAGAATTCTAGAGCTTAAAAACTTCAATATCTACTTCTATATTCAAGATTAAAAATGCACTGGATGGAATTACTAGAAGATTAGACACTGCAGAAGAAGAGACTTTTGTGCTTGAATACCATTAATAAAAACTACCCAAAATATAGCACATGGGGAAAAAAAAACTAAAAAATGAGAACAGCTTCACTTCAGTGAATTATAGTACATTTCAAGTGGTCTAATATATATGTAATTGAAGTCCTCAAAGGAAAGGAGTAAAAGAGGGAACCGAAAAACTATTTGAATAAGTGACTAAATTTTTTCTAATTTAATAAAATTATAAATCCAAAAATCCAAGATGCTCAACAAATCCCAAGCACAAAAAACATGAAATAAACATCAAGCTACATCATAAGCAAATTGCTTAAAACCAGTGACGAAGAGAAAATTTCAAAAGCAGTGAAAGAAAAAAGACACAATACATTAAGAGGAACAAAAATAATGATGACAGCAGAACTCTCACTGGAAACAATGCAAGCCAGAAGAAATTAAATTAACATATTTTTATGGCACTCAAGAAAAAAAAACTCTCCATATATAACACTATGCTCAGAGAAAATATGTTTCAAACATGAAGACAAAGACATTTTCAGACATATAACTCACAAAAACTTTATTGCCATCAATCAAAAAATATGTAGAAGCTAGTCCTTCAGACAGAGCAAATTATACCATATGGAAACCCGGAGCTACACAACTGAATGAAGAGCACTGAAAATGTATGTAGGTAAATATAAAGACTTTTTTGCATTAAAGAACAGGTCAAATAAGCAAGAGTTATAACTAATATGGAAAAAGAGAAAAATAAAATTGTAAAAAACAACTCAATTCAACAGAAGTCAGCAAATGAGAAGAGGAGGAAGAACAGATGACACAAACAGAAAACAAACATTAAGTTGCTAGATTTAAACTCAACCCTAAAAAATATTAAATGTTAATTATTGAAGAAAACTCAAATCAAAGACAGAAATTATCAAATAGATTTTAAAAAGCAAGGGCCAAATATTTTCGGAATTAGCATTTAGCTGAACCTTTTAATTTCCCCTAAACTGTTTCATTGAGGTATAATTAGCATACAAAAAACGGTGCATATTTAACGCCTGCAATTTGGTGGGCTTGGAGAGAAGTATGCGCCTGTGAGACCTCACCACAGTCCATGTCATAAGCCCATCCATCACTTCCCACTGTTTTCTCCCCCTCTCTTGCTGTTATTATTTATTCAGTAAGTAAACTTAACATAAGATTTCTGCTCTTAGTAAATGTTTAGTACACAACACGGTATTGTTAGCTAGAGACAACAGCCCTGGTGACCACCATGCCATGCTCTGCTTCTGTGAGTTTCACTTCTTTTGATTCATTACATAAATGGCATCTGTCATGTTGTTAAAAAAAAAAAAAAAAAGTGTTGAACCCGGGACCCTAATGAGAGATAGAGACCACAAAGAGCCAGCTCCGATGCAAACACACAAGGGTCTTTATTCAGGCTCGAGTCTGGGCTCACGCCCGAAGCAGCAGCTTCAGGGACGAGAGCCCCGATCCAGCATGGCAAGCAGTTTTTATACATCATTACAGAGGGAGGGGAAAGAACTTTAAACTTGTTTTTACATGATAGGGTAATTTCTCCTAATGGGTACGGGGGCACTTGGGATTGGTCTGGTCTGCTCAGCTACCTGTGATTGACTGGGGAGCTGCTAAATGAGCAGAGTGGAATGTCAGCAGACAGGCTAAGCAAAGGAATGTCCGGGAGGGGTTTATTACTTGACATTCACATACTGCTAGCAGCAGTTGCGGAAGCAATCGGTTATTTTATGAGACAAACAAACCTGCTGGGTTCCCGCGATTCTTCTGCTCAGCCTTCCAAGTAGCTGGAACTACAGGCACGCGCTAGCACACCTGGCTAATTTTTTTTTATTTATCATAGAAACGAGGTCTCACCAAATTGCCCAGGCTGGTCTCGAACCCGAGGACTCAGGCAATCCAATCACCTTGGCCTCCCAAAATGCTAGGATTACAAGCTGAGCCACCGAGACTGGCAATAAATTTTAAAGGCTTCAAATCATACAAAAATATATTATTTGATGACAATGGCATTAAATTAAAAACCAATAATGACAAACACCTGGAAAATACCACATGTCTGAAAATACTCACACAGTCACATATTTGTTTTTATAAATATCTCAGAATGCTGGGATTAGGGGCATGAACCACTGCACCCGGTTGGTTCTTTATAAGTCAAATATTCCCCTACCATATGTTACGGCCATCCCATTCTTAGGTATTTACCCAAGAAAAATAAAAGCACATATTCAAACAAGAGTAGTGCATAGATGTTCTTGTAATGTTTATAATAGCCAAAAACTGAAAAATAAAAATTCTACCAATAGTTAAATGGATAAACAAGTTGCAGTTCATCTAAACAAAAAAATAGTAGTTGGCAATCAAAGGAATGACCCATTGTTATATACAATAACACAAATGACTCTCAAATATGCTGAGTGAAAGAGTCAACAGAAACAGACAGCATAGCATATAATTTCATTGATATAAAATTATAGAAAATGCAAACTATTCCATAGTGACAGCAACCAATTCAGTGGTTACTTGCAGACAAGGGGAGACAGAGAGAAGTTAGGACAGATTAAAAAGGGGTAAAGGCAAATTGGGTGCAGTGGTTTACGCCTGTAATCCCAGTATTTTGGGAGGCCAAGGCAGGAAGATTTGTTTGAACTCAGGAGCTCAAAACCAGCCTGGAAAACATAGTGAAAATTCATCTCTACAAAAAAAAAAAAATAATTAGCTGGGCATGGTGGTGCGGCCTGTAGTCACAGCTGGCTACTCAGGAAGCTGAGGCAGAAGGATCACCTGAGCCCAGGAAGTCAAGGCTAAGGTGAGCTGTGGACATTCCACTGTACTCTAGCCTAGATGACAGAGTGAAACCTCAACTCCAAAAAAAAAAAAAAAGTGGTAAAAGCCAATTCCAGTAAGTAATGGATATGGTTATTATCTTGATTATATTGATGGTTTTACAGCTATATACATATGTCATAAACTTACCGATCAGTACCTTTTACATATATATAGTTTATTGTATGTCAATTATTCCTCAGTAAAGCTGTTTTTCAAAACTGCTACCCCCCAAAATCACATGTAATTCCCATGTTATCTATAATATAAAAATGTGACTTAGAGTGAAAAAATATCAGTTTGGTAAGAAGTGAAAGCAAGATTTTTTTTTTTTTTTTTGAGTTAGAGTCTCACTCTGTTGCCCAGACTGGAGTGCAGTGGCTGCTCCTGGCCACCGCAGCCTCGACCTGCTGGGCTCCAGCGATCCTTCCTCCTCAGCCTTCCAAGTAAGCCGGAATTATAGGCATGCACTACCACGCCCGACTGATTTTTTGATTTATTGTAGAGATGAGGTCTCGCTGCCCAGGCGGGTCTCGAACCCGTGGGCTCAGGCAATCCACTCACCTCAGCCTCCTAAAGGCGCGGGATTACAGGCTGAGCCACCGAGCCAGGCTAAGATTTTTTTTTTTTTAAATGAAGGACAATCTTGTCACAGGTAATATGTATTAACATGATTTTTAGTTGGTGATTTTGCCAGAATGTTTCATGAGAGAAATTAGTACTCTTAGTTGTAAATTTTGTAACAGCACCAGGATTTTATTCCATACTGATTTCTAGTGACTGTGTGAAGGGAATGAGGGAATAGAGAAGAATGACTCTAGAAGACTCTAGTAAGGCAAATAACTTGGAATGTTTCCTCCAATGTCTTCTGTACACCCATTTTAGAAGGGCAAGATAATGAATGTTTCCCCTGTGAGGAGGAGGGACAGGAATTAAGGAGCTTAAAACATTATAGATGAAAGGAAAGTCCCTGTTCCCCTCACCTCAGTTGTGGAATTAATCTTCAAGAGGAGAGGACCTCAACTACCCACAGAAGGAACTGTCACTCTTAGAATCACTCTTAGAATAATGTCACTCTCATTACTTCCCAGACTATCATTTTTCATTTTAAAGAGATGTTGGATCATGAGGAAAAAACAACAAATAAACAAACAAACAAAAACCCCTAAGCTTGGAAGCCAGACAGACTATGGTTTGAATCTTAGATATTTCACTCATTAACTGAGCGAATGGTTAAATGTATGCCAGTATGGCAAGATTATTATGGAGTTTAGAGTAAATTTGTATAAAGTATGAAGGATCAGAGGCGATAGGAAGACAGCAACTTGAAATTGTCCAAGGTTTTTCTATATCCATTCATTCATTCATTCATTCATTCATTCCTGTGGCTATGTTTTATTTTAGCCTATACTGTAAATCAGATGTCAGGCACTCTTCTAGATGCATGAGCCATATCAATGAAAAGATGTAACCTTGTTAAATTACAGCAGGAAAGCCCACAGCTAAACTAAATATGATTAATAAATAAATTATGGCTTTTGTTAGAAGATGAAACATTAAAGCAAGTTAAGAGAGATCAATAGTTCAAGGGTAGGGCTGCACCCCACCTTTGGAGGAGGGAGCATTCAGTGTAAGCCTCATTAAGAGGATGACATTTGACAAAGGAGATAAGGGAATGACCATTGTGAATATCTGATAGAAGAGCATTTCAGGCAGAGAAGAAGTTTGTATTAAGTCCTAAAAGCTGGAGGATGCTTGATATGTTAAAGGAACAAGGAAATCATTGGTGAAAAACTATAAACTATCAAAGAGAAGCTGAAGTTAAAGAGATGTGCATGTGTGCTGAAAGGGGGAAGGACAGAAGGAAGTGACTCGTAGAGATTGTGATGGGTGTTGTACCATTGAAAGGATTAACTTTTCCTACAGGCAAAATGGAAAAAAATTTAACTAGAGTAGTGACAATCTGAGTGACATCATCTTTTAAAAGGATCACTCTGGCTACATCATTAAGACTAAAATGGGAAATCGTGGACGTAGGAAGAATATTTAGGAGGGCATTCCAGTGCTCTAGGAGAGAGATGACAATGGCTTGGCCTTGCTTAGAGGGCAACGTGAGATGGATATATTGTAAAGATAGAGCCTATCCCTCTGTCTTTCCTTAGGACAACAGTCGAGCCCAGAGTGAAGTCAACAGTTTGAAGACCTGTTTCTTTCCTAGCCAGATGGCAGGTCAGGGAGAAAGAACTGTAACAAGGATTCATGGATGTGCATTACCATGATCTTCCATAATCTGGAAGTCCCCAGAGGTTAAATTGACTAGTGTCATCTTTCTGCTTAAAATTTTTGAAGAAATTGGGAAGGAAGCCAAGTCCTTCTTTAGCCTTTAAGCTGAGAGAATCCAAAGAGACAAAGTGGAATTTTCCTGGTTGCAAAGATAGGGTCTGACAACCTACCTGCTGCTCGTAAGAGCAGAGACCCTGGTCCTCTTCATCACATTCAAAGCTGCATGTAAGTACTGTGGTATTTGTTGTGATTTTCCCAGGTTGCCCATCAGGAATTAAGAATGTATTTCCAGGCTTTCAAATGTCCTACCAAAAGGTTGCCTTCAACTGTCCATGAGTGTTGATCCAAACATCACTTCCTATGAAAGATACTGCACATAAATCTCCATTCCAATTCAGTTTCCTAAAGAGCCCAACAGTAAGTACTCTGGCAGCTGCACCTGAGATACAATGAGAAGACCAAAGATGAAATCACTCATCTGAGGAATCAAGCAGTGTTTACAAAGAACAGCAAAACATTCAGCATAGTTCCTTATTAAAATAGAGCCTCTGAAGAAGAACCTTTAAGGAGGCATATATATAGAAATTAATTTCTGGAAACAAAACATATATCTGCACTAAAAAAAACTGCAGATAAATCAGAATATGGGCACTATTGAAATATCAAAGAAAGGATCAAGTGAAAGAAAGCACAAAAAGTAACACAAAAGCACAAACATGAAAAATAAGTGCGAAGATAAGGAACTTAAAGGATAGGCAGAGGCAACTAACATAACATTAGAAGAATAATAGTTTTAGAAGAAGGAAGAAATAACACATGGAGAAGAGGTAATGAGTAAACAAATAGTGAAGGAAATTTTCTCTAAGCTAAATAAACATGTTAGCTTGCAAATTAAAATGCTTCATCAAATTTCAAGTAATACTGATGATTTAGATCAGAGCATAATTCTGGCTGGGCACAGTGGCTCCTGCCTGTAATCTCAGCATTTTGGGCGGCCCAGGCAAGAGAACTGCCTGATCCAAGGAGTTCGAGATCACCATGGAGAACAAGGCAGACCTTGTCTCTACAATTAGTCAAAAAAAAAAATTAGCCTGATGGTGGCACGTACCTGTAGTCCCAGCTCCTTTGGAAGGCTGAGATGGAGGGCTCACCTGAGCCCAGCAGGTCAAGGTTGTGGTGGCCATGAGTGTGCCACTACACTACAGCCTGGGCAACAGAGTGAGACTCCAATTCAAAAAATAAAAAAAAAGACATACTCTGAATTTTTAAACTTTGTAAATCATGAGAAAATTTTTACAAGCTTCCAGATGGAAAGAATAAGTCACTTACAAATAGTAAGAATCATTTATGTCTAACTTCTTATCTGCTAAAAAGGAAAGGATTAATACTCAGACTACTGAGAAAAAAAGGATAATAACATGGTAATTCTTTAGTCAGACCAGATATCCATCTCCTGGCAGAGAGAAAGATATTTTTTAATAGTCAAAGAATCAAAGAGTTTATCACCCACATTCATCATTTGAGAATAATAGCTTTTAAAAACCATGATAATTAAGGTACAGATTTACCAGAGCTGAGAATTCAAGATAAGAAAAATAAAGAGGAAGAAGAGATTAGTAATATCCCTGAGAGTACATATATAGCTAAATCTAAAAGGATAATGATATACTATCTGTTAGGAATATGGTAAGTTTCTAATAAAAATCTTTAAATAGAAGGAACATGCTATAAGAAAAATCATACAACTTGTGAAGAACTAAAATATTGAACTGCCTTAGTAAAATCTAGGAGTAGGAGTAGGAGCTGAAAAGGAAAAGGCAAAGTAGTTCTGAATGTCCCAGCAGACTAGGGAGACATGACAAAAAGGAAGAGGAGTCTAAAACACTAAATTATCAAGTTGAGAGGTGTGGGGAAAAAAATGGGTTATCACAGAAGAAATACTCTGTATGATGGGGGGGGGATTACTTAACTCTTATGGCCTTGACTGCTCTAGTTATTCAGCAACATTCATCCAACAAATACGAGGAAGAACCCCTCCAAAATGGAATTATCTTTTGGAGGACAGGCCCCCTCTAGTACAGGCTTCCCCCGCTAGGTAAGTGTTCTAGGAACCCATTAGCATCAGCGTCCCAGCTAGCATTGTTGTGAAAGGCTGTGTTCAGCTTCAGTGATTTTTTTTTTTTTAATTCTTTCAGTGTGTTTCCCCATTTCATGATGGATGATTTACAAGTGCATCTGCCCACATTGTGCTGAGTGTTCAGCAGTTTTTGATTTAAAAAATGGCATGAAACCTATGCCCTACCCTCCCTATTCACCCGATCTTGATGAAAAATGTCCTCAAATAGAAACATCTTGCCAATGTGGGAGATAAAACAAAAAAATGGCAGAACCGCTAGAAGGTATCAAAATGAACACGTTCCAAAACCATTTTGAGCAGTGGAAAAAAATGTCTTGATAGGTGTGTTGCATCAAACAGAGAGTACTTGAAGGTGAAGTTTAAACACGTAAGAATAAATACACAATTTTTATTTATTTATTTATTTTTATTTTTATTTTTTGAGTTGGAGTCTCACTCTGTCACCCAGACTGGAGTGCAGTGGCCGCTCCCGGCCACCGCAGCCTCGACCTGCTGGGCTCCGGCGATCCTTCCACCTCAGCCTTCCAAGTAGCCGGAATTACAGGCATGCACTACCACACCCAGCTGATTTTTTGATTTATGGTAGAGATGAGTCTTGCTGCCCAGGCGGGT
>NW_007253493.1:0-794 GCF_000164805.1 Carlito syrichta
CCTCAGTGACTGTGGCACTTCTGTGATGGGTTCTTCAGTGACTTCAGTCACAAACCCTCATCCATAATGGGTGCCCTAGTGATATGCACTCTCCTGGGCTATGGAACCAGACACTAGCTTTCTTCTGTGATAGATACTCTAATCACTGGCTCTCCTCTTTGACAGTTGCCCCAGTAGCTGTGTCTCTTCTCTAATGGGTGCATAATTGACTGGTCCTCCTTTGTTATGTGTGTACCAGTAATAGACCCTTCTCTGTGATTTGTGCTCTCAGTGACGGCCTCTTCCATATTGGGGCCCCAGTGTCTTACCCTCCTTAATTATGGGTGTTCCAGTGACTGGACCATTTGCTACCAAGTGACTGGACTTCCTTTGCAATAAGTGCCCCTTCTCTGATTGCTTTCCCAGTATATGGCCCTTCTTTGTGATGAGTGCCTCAGTGATTGTCCCTCCTCTGTGATTGGTAACTCATTGATTGTCCCTCCTTTGTGATCCAAACTCTGTGGCTCTTCCTTGTAATCAGTGTCTAGTTATTGACCCTTATCTGTGACTTGTACCCCAGTGACTGACTCCCTATGTGATAGGTGCCCCAGAGCTTGGACCTCATCAGTGATGGATATCCCAGTGGTTGGCCTCTTCTGTGATGGGTGACCTAGAGACTGATCCTAAACTATGATGTATTCCCAAGTTATTAGTCATTTACCTATTATGGATGTCACAGTGACCATATATTCTCTCTGATGGGTTGTCCCAGTGGCTAGCCCTCCTCTGTTTGGGATGCCCCAATGAATGACTTG
>NW_007253493.1:1290-37266 GCF_000164805.1 Carlito syrichta
GTTCTGAGAATATGACAGGCATGGCTGACTCTAGGGATCCATTGTTCCCGCTTCTCACAGACTGCGGTTTCGGCTTTAAACTTAACACAGTTCAAACACAGATCATATTTGGGAGCCTTATACGTGATACAAGCTTCTTTATAAGATTTAAAAATATATTTGTAGAATTAGTATATACATTTAGAGAGCTGTTTCCAGCACGAGATGGTTATCGAGGGTTACCAGAAAGGCCCAGCACAAACCTTGGGCTGGGCCATATCCCTAAGGGCTCAGCGTCCATTTGGGGCTGGGCTGCATTTTTTTAATACGGTTCTTTAGTTACAATAAGTGTAAGTTTGTTCTACTTATAATAGAAACTGAATTCATAGAAAGTATTTTAGAATAGTTTATGCTACGCCAGGGAATTATGTTAGTCCAAGCATGATCAAACATGATACTATAAAGTTTTATGAGAATACAGCTAACTTTTGAAATTTCATTGTTCCCACCTTCTACTAATTGTGATTTTGGCTTTAGTACAATTACAGTTTGTGTCTGGGTTTTATTTTAGAAGATTTATTGCTGATGATCAGCCTTATATATCAGGATTAGGAATTAGAAACTTTTATAGAAATTAAGATAGATACATAGGATTTTAGAAGAGCCATTTTGTTAAGAGATCATAATCAATTGTTCCTGGAAATGACCCAGCATGATCTTTGGACTGGGCCACATTCTTTAGGAACTGGTCTGACTTACAATTAAGAGTTTTTTATAATACAGGTAAAGTTAGCACAGAATAGAAAGGTATTAGGATTTAAGTCAGTCATTAGGTGTTGGGTATGCATAAGTTTTAGAAGTTATTGATTATTAGGATTTTATGATATTAAAACTGCTGTATTGCTTTGGAGGAACATAAACCAAGCATAAGGAACAGTGAGAAAATTTTAGAATTGTCCTTCCTCATGCTTGGGGGAAAACACCTGGTGGATGGGGATGCCCCCAACCCATCTGGCTTTGTGTTCATGTAAAACTCTTGTGATTTGATTAAGATTGTCCTTTCTCATGCTAAGGAAAACGCCTGGTGGGTGAGGATACCCTCCATCCACCTGGCTTTGTGTTCATGTAAAACTCTTGTGATTTGATTGGGGTTGTCCTTCCTCATTCCTAAGGAAACTCCTGGGGACACCCCTTACCTACCTGGCTTTGTGCCCACGTGAAAGTTTTGTGATTTGACATGTGAAAATTTGGGATAAAAGACTTACGTTTGTTCCTAATAAATAGTTTCTGCTCATTTCACTGAACGGTTGTCCACTTTCTTTCTTTCTCTTTCTTCCTCTTTATATCTATGCCTCCATCTTGCTTTTTTTAAATATCTATCCATACTACAGAATCGGCTTCTGCACTAGACAGAGTCCAGTCTCTTTCTTCCCTTCTGTTTCTCCAGAATATTTGCTGTCACTGCCCCACCTTCCAGGGACCCTCTAAATCTCTTTTGGAGGGCTGGCCCCCCATACTCTGTGATAGTTTTCACAGAGATTAGGCCTCCTCCATCAGTGACTCAGTGCCTGGATCTCCTCTGTTATTGATGCCTGAAAGACTGACTATTCACTGTGAGGGTTTCCACAGTGACTAACCCTCTTCTATGATGTGAGTCCTAGTAATGAGGAGTCCTCCAAATTTCTGGTGCCCCAGAAACTATCACTCCTCTCTGGTGGATGTCCCAATTTCCATGCCTCCTTCATAGCGGATGACTAAGTGACTGACCCTCATCTGTGATGGGTGTCTCAGTGACTGAATTCCTTTATAGTAGGTGCTACATTGACTACAATCTCCTCTGTGATTGGTGTCCTTGTGACTGGTCTTCCTCGTAATTTGGTGCCCCAGTGTCTTGCTCTCCTTTGTAATGTGTATTACAGTAACTGGACATCATCAATCATTGGTGTCTCAGTTACTATTCCCTCCTCTGTGAAGGATGTTCCAGTAACTGGGCCTACTTCATAATTATTGCCTCCAGTGACTCCTCTGTGAAGGGTTTTCCAGTGACAGGCTCTCCTCTTTGCTGCTTGCCCTTTTGAGTTGATCTCCTTTGTGTTGGGTGTTCCAGTGGTAGCCTCTCTTCTCTAATGGGTATCCCTGTGTTTAGGTTTCTTCTTTAATGAGTGTCCAGTGACTGGTCATCCTCCATAAAAAGTGCCACAGTGACTGGGTCATCTCTGTGATTGGAGCCCCAATGACTGGTCCTCCTCTTTGATGGGTGCTACAATATCCTGCTGTCTTCTATGATGAGTGTCTTAGTAACTGGGCTTCCTCCAAAATGAGTGCCCTAATGACTAGCCATGCTTTGTGATGTGTGCCCCAGTTTCTGGGCCTCTTTTATAATGAGTTCCCCATTGACTGTCCCTTCTCTGTGTTTGTTGTCTACTTGATTGGTCCTCCTTTGTGGTCAGTCCCTCAGTGATTTTCCTCTGTAATAGGTGCCCAAATGACTGGTCCTCTTCTGTGATAGGTACCCTAGTTATTGACCTCCTCTGTGATCGATGACTCTGTGACTGTCTCTCCACTGTTATAAGATTTCCAGTGACTAACCTTCTCTTTGATGGGTGTGTCAGTGACTTTCTCTCTTCTTTGTTGTGTTCCCCACTGATAGACTTTCCCTTGTGATGTGTTTCTCAGTGGTATATTTTCTTCTTTGTGGATGCCCATGTGATTAGACTTCTTCTTTGATGGGTGCATCAGTGACTAGTTTCCTTTTTAATTGTTTAAATGACTGGCATTCTTTTTAATGGGTACCACAGTTATCAGCCCTCGTCTTTGATCAGTGCCCCAGTGACTGGCTCTATTCTATGATGTGTATCTCAGTGATTGGACCTTCTCCACACTAGGTGCTCCATTTACTATGCCTCCCCTGTGATTTGTGCTCCAGTGACTGGCCCTCCTGCACATTGTGTTCCTCAGTGACTAGCCTTCCACTGTGATGATTGTTCTAGTAACTGGGTCTAATTAATATTTGAAGTCATGACTAGATCTCCTCTGTGATGGGTGGTTGGTACTCCTCTGAAATTAATGTCACAGTGATTGGCTTATCTTTGTAATAGATGCCACAGTAAATGGGCCTGCTTTATAATGGAGGCCCCAGTGACTGGCCCTCCTCTGTGAAAAATATCCCACTTACTGATCCTCTTTTATGATGGGTATACATTGATTTTCCTTTTCTATCATGGCTGCCCCAGTATTGACCCTTCTTTGTGATTACAGCCCCATTGACTGAGGCCCTCCTAATGGCTGCCCCAGTGACTGAACCTTCTCTGTAATGAGTGACTCAGTGACTGGCCATTGTCTATGTTGTTTGTGACAGTCGCTGGATTTATTTTGTGATGGATGTTCCTATGCCTCATTCTCCTCTGTAGTGGATACCACAGTGACTGGTTCTCTCCTTTGATGGCTCTCCCAGTTACTGGTTAATCTCTCTGATGAGTGTCCTTGTAAATAAACTTATTCTGTGATTGGTGCCCCAGTGACTGGCTATCTTTGTAATATATGCCACAGTGTCTCTCATGCTTTTGTGATGGGTGACCTCATGACGGACCTTCTCTGTGGTACATGCCCCAGTGACTGGCAGTTCACTGTGATCAATGCCCCACTGATTGATCCTCATTTATTTTGAATGCTCTAGTGATGCTTACTCCTCTGAGATTGGTGTGCAGTGAATGGCCCCTCCATAATGGTTGCCCAAGTGATTCACCCTATGTGATGGGAGTCACACTACCCGGTCACCTCAATAATGGGTGCTACAGTGACCATTCCTTCTTTCTGATAGGTGTCTCAGTAACTGGGCCTCCTCCATAATATGTGCCAAAAAAACTATACCTCCTCTGTGATTGGTCTCATGATTGTCATTCATATAAGATGGATGTCCCAGACTAGACATCCTCTGTGATGGGTGTCTCAGTGACAGAACTTCTTCCATAATGGGTGCCCAAGTTACTGGATCTTCTCTGTGGTTGGTGCCTCAGTGACAGGTCTTCCTCTGTGATGTATACAACAGTGACTCTCTTTAATTCATAATTATCTCAGTGATTGGCTCTCTTCTGTGACAGTTGTTCCATTGAATAGTCTCTCTGATGGCTGCCTTACTGAGTAGCATTCGTCTGTGATGAATATCCCACTGTCTGGCACTCCTCTGTAGTATGTCCCAATGACTTGCCCTTTTCTGTGATGTATGAACCAGTGTCTGACCCTTCTCTGTGATGTATGCCCCAGCGACAGACTGTCCCCTGGATTGGTGCCCCGGTGACTGGCCCTTATTCATTGTGTATCCCCTAGTGACACTCCTCTGAGATTGATTTCCAGTGATGAATTCTCCTCTACAATGGATACCCAAGTGATTAGTCCTACTCTGTGATGGGTGTCATACTTACTGGGTCACCATGACCAGGTCTCCTCTAGAACATGTGCACCCAACACTAGATTTCCTCTGTGATTGATCCTATTGACTGTCCATATATTATGAGTGACCAGGTGATTAGACCTCTTCAGTGATGGCTGTCTCAGTGACTGGACCTCCTCCATAACAGGTGCTCCAGTGACTTATACTTCTATGTAGTCTGTATCTTAATTTCTGGCCATCCTCTGTGATGGGTGCTGCAATGAAAAGCCCTTTTGTATGATTTGTGTCCTAGGAACTAGCCCTCCTCCAAATTGTTGCCCCAGTGACTAGCCATTCTCTGTGATAGCTGATCCATATTTTGCAATTCTCAATAAAGTATGCCCAAGTGACTGAGCCTCTACTATAAAGCGTGTCCCAATGACTTTGCTTCATCTGTAATAGGTGCTCCATTGGCTGAACCAGCGCTGTGATTGGTACCCTGTGATGGGTCCTCCCCCATATGGGTACCTCAGTGACTAGCCCTTTTCTGTAATGTAACACCCAGTAACTGGGCCTCCTATTCAATTGATATCTGACTCTTCTGTGATGGATGCTTCAGTCACAAGCTCTCCTCTGTGATGGTTGCACCTGTGGCTCTATCTCCTCTAGGATGGGTGCCACAATGACAAGCCTTCTTCTGTGATGTCAGACCCACTGACTAACCCTCCGCGGTGATTGGTTTCCCAGTGTCTGTCCCTTTTTTATGATGCACGTCCTGTAACTTTTGCTCCTCTGTAATGTGTGCCCAAACAACTAACCTTTTTCTGTGATTGCTGCTCCAGTTATCGACATTTCTCTTTGTGCCAAAGATACTGATTGGCCTCAGTGATCAGTGATCCAGTGACTGGCCTTTCTCTGTGACAAGTGTCCCATCAACAAGCTCGACTTTGTGACCAGTGCCCCAGTGAGTGGAACACCTTCATATTGGGTACCATAGTGACTGGCCAAGCTCTGTGATAGATGTCCCAATGACTTGCTTTCCTCTGTGATAGTTTCACAAATGAATGGCTCTTATCTTTTTCTGGGTGTACAAATGACTGTCCCTTCTCTGGTATGTGAGCCTTAGTGACAGACTCTCGTCTGTGATGGGTTTCACAGTGTTTAGTCCCCTTCTGTGATGGATGCTTCAGTTACTTGATCTCCTCTGTCATGGGTGCCCTAATAACTGGTACTACTTAGTGATTGGTGCCCAACTGATTAGGCCTGCCCTAAAACAGCTGCCCCAGTGACAGGTCCATCATTGTAATATGTGCCCTGGGGAATGACTCTCTTCTTTGATGGGTGACTGCCCCCCCTGAGTCTCATTGACAGGCCCTCTCATGTGATAATTTTCGTAGTGACTGTCTCTACTATGTAATCTGTGCACCAGTTACTGGTCATCCTTTTTGATGGGTACCCTAGTGACTGGCATCTCTGGTGAGGTCCTCCCTAGTGACTAGCTCAGCTCACCACTGTGATTGTGTCCCAGTAACTGGCTTCCTCTGTGATTGCCTTTTCTGTAACTGGGATACCTAAATAATGTGTGCCTTAGTGACATTCCTTCCACCATTATTGCTGCTCCAGTGATTGGGTTTTCTCTCGGATGGGTGCCCCAGCGACTGTCCTCCTTCATAATAGTTCACTCATTGACTAGTCCTCTCTTTTGTGGGAGTACCCATGAATGGCCCTCCTGTGTTATGTTAGTCCCAGTGACTGAACTTTCTTTGTGGTGATTGTCCCAGTGACTAGCCCTCCTCTAAGACTGGTGCCCTATTTACTAGACTTCTATATGATGGTAGCAACAGTGACAAGTCCTCTTCTGTGATGGTTATTCCAGGGACTTGCCCTCTTCTCTTCTGCATCTCTTTGTAACAGGCCCTCCTTTGTCGTGTGCGCCACAATGATTGGCCCTGTTCAATGATGCATGCCCCAGTGATTGCCCCTCCTCTCTGATGGTTGCCTTATTGATTGGCTTGCCTTTGTGATAAATGCCAAAGAGACTGGCACATATATGGAATGTTTTCTCAGTGATTAATCTTTCTCCATAATTGATTTCAAAGGGACCTGTTGACCTGAGATGGATGACCAGTGCGTAGACATCCTTCAAAATGTGTGCCCTAGTGGCTTACCCTTCTCTTTGATTGGTGCACCTGTGACTGTCCATTCCCTGTCATTTGTGCCCAGTGACTGGCCCTACTCCATAATGATTTCCCCAGTGACTAGCCCTCTTCTGTGATGGATGTCACACTTAATGGGGCTATACCATAATGGGTGCCTCACTGGGTAGCCCTACTTTTTGATGGCTGTCTCAGAGACAGAGTGTCCTCTATAGTGTGGGCCCCATTGAGTGGGCCTCCCTTGTGATTGGTGCAAGAGTGACTGAACTTTATATCTGATGGGTGCCCCAGTAATTAGCCCTGCTCTGTGAGGGTGTCACAGTAACTGGGCCTCCTTCATAATGGGTGACCCATTAATGGGCCATTTCTGTGATAGGTGCCAAAGATTCTGGGCTTCCTCCATAATATGTGCTCCATTGACTGGACCTCCTCAGTGATGGGTGCTCCGGTTACTGGCCTTCCTACAAATTGGGTACCAAGTGACTAGCTCTACTCTGTGATGGCTGTTCTATTAATGACTCATCCATAATTAATGCTCCAATGACATGTTCATCTCTGTGATTTGTGTCCCAGTTACTGGCTTTCCCCTGTGATCGATGTCCCAGATACTGGTACTTCTTTATGAAGTGACTGGCCCTCCTTTGTTAAAAATGACAGGATTAATCCTTCTCAATGATGTGTGCCCCAGTGACTAGATTTTATCAGTGATTGTTGCCCCAGTGACTACATCTTCTAAGTAATGTGTGCTTCAGTGATTAGACTCCTCTCTTATGGGTGCTCCAGGGACTGGGCCATCTCAGTCATTTGTGGCCCATGTGTGGTTCCCCTTTATGTTGGGTGTCACAGTGATAAGCCCTCCTCTGTCATGGGCATTCCTCTAACTTACCCTCCTTCATATTGAAAAGTCAAGTGCTGCCGGGCTCATGGCTCAGTCTGTAATCCTGTGCCTTTGGGAGGCTGAGGTGAATGGATTGTCTGAGTCTGCGGGTTTGAGACCTGCCTGGTCAGCGAGACCTCATCTCTACAATAAATCAAAAATCAGCTGAGCATGGTAGCACATGCCTGCAATTCTGGCTACTTGGAAGGCTGAGGCGGAAGGATCACTGGAGCCAAGCAGGTCGAGGCTGTGGTGGCCAGGAGCAGCCACTGCACTCCAGTCTGGGCGACAGAGTGAGACTCCAACTCAAAAAAAAGAAAGAAAAGTCAAGTGCCAAGTCCTTCTTTTTGATGGGTGTCTCAGTGACTAGCCTTTTTCAGTGACTGTTCCTCCTCTGTGATTGGTGATTCAATGACTGGCCATCCACTGTTATGATGCCACAGTGACTAGTCCTCTTTTATGATATGTGTCCCTGAAACCAACTGTCTCCAATATGGGTGTCCAACGACTAGCCCTCTTCTGAGATAACTGTTCCAGTGACTGAGTCTCCTCCATAATTGGTGTCCCTGTGACTAGCCCTCCTCTCCAATGTATCCCAATGACAAGCTCTTATCTGTGATAGATGTCACAGTGAATGATTCTCCTTGATTATGGGTGACCCCATGAATGTCTTGACTGTCTTTCCTCTGTGATTGCTATCCCACTTACTAGGTCTCCTAAATAATGGGTGCCACAGTTACTAACCCTCGTCTATTCTAGTGACTGTGACTCCATGTGATTTGTTCTCTAGTGACTTGCCCTTCTCCATTTTGAGTGTCCTAGTGACTGACTGTCCCTTTTGCGTGATTTGTGCCCCAGTAACTGTCCCTCCTTTGTTGTTGTCGTCCTAGTAAATCACACTCCTCCATAATGGTTGCCCCAGTGACTGGCCTCTATTATAGTGCCACAAATATTATCCCGCCTCTATGTGAATTTCCCACCAACTTGCCGTTATCTCTGAGTTGATCCCTGTGCCATGGAAGACTCTGGAAAGGTACCCCAGTTACTGGCCATTCTCAGTTATGAATACTCAAGTGATTGACCCTCCACTGTGATGATGAACTTCATCTACTATGGGTGTTCCAGAGACTTTCCTTCCCTTTTGACGACTGCTCCCATTACTGACTCTCCTCTTTGAAGTCTGCCTCCATTACTTGACTCTTCTGTAATAGGTGACACAATGACTGGGCCTCCTCTATGATCATGACCCCAGTGACTGGCTCTACCTTCTGATAGGGTCTTCAGTGACTGTCCTTCCATTGCTTTTAGTGCCTAATTTACTAGTTCTCCTCATTGATCTGTGCCCCACTAACTGGTTCTAGTCTGTATCTGTGCCCCAGTGACTGGTCCTCATCTGTGATGGATGCTCCAGTTACATGTCTCCTCTATATTGGCTTCACCAATTACTAGGCCTCCACTACATTGGCTTTGCTAGTGACTGATCGTAGTGATGGGTCCCTCCTTTTTGTTGGTAACCATACTGACTTTGCCTCCTCTGTGATGGCTGTCCTAGTTACTGGGCCTGCTCTGGGATCAGAGTCCCAATACTGAGTCCAACTAATGTTTGCCCCAATGATTGCCCCTACTCCATGGGGAATGCTCACTGAGTAGCCCTCTTCTGTGATGCATGTCGTAATGCATGGATCACCTTAGGCTGGGTCCCACAGTGACTGACTCTCCTCTGTGATGTGTGCCACAGTGACTTGCCCTCCTCTATAACAGCTGCCCCATTGAATGGCATGCCTCTGTGATGGGTGTCCCAGTGATTGGCCTCCTTCTCTGATTAGTGCCCAGTGACAGGACCTCATACATAATGGATGCCTTAGTGAACAGCCCTCTTCTGAGATAGGTGTCACAGAATCTGGCTCTCTTTTATCATGTTTTCTCCTGTGACTGGATTTCTTCCTTGATAGTTGCTCCAGTGACTGGGTCTTCTCATATTGGATGCCCTAATGACTGGTGCTCCTTGACTATGGATGATCTAGTGACTGGCCCTCCTCTGTGATGGTTGCCTCAGTGACTAACTTTTGTCTGTGATGAGTACCCCAGTGACAGGTCTTTATCTGAGATCAGTGCCTGAGTGAAGGGCATTGATCCATCATGGATGCTGTAGTGACCAGCCCTCCTCTGTGATGGGTGCTCTAGTGTATGGTTCTTCTCTCTAATGGTTACTCCAATAACTTGGTCTCCTGAATAATGCCTGTCCCAGTGACTGACCCTTTCTGTAATTGGTGCCATAATGACTGGTTCTCTTCTGTGGTAGAAGCCCAAGTGTCTGGTCCTCCTCTGCAAGTGATACCTCAGTTATTAGGACTTCTCTAGAATGGGTGCCTCCAGAATGAGTGGACCTCCTCCACTATAGTGCCCTAGTGAGGAGGCCTCCTCTGTAATTGGTGCCACAGTGACTGGCCCTCCTTCATAATGGTTGTCCCAGTGACTTTTCATGCATTGTAATGGGTGTCCCAGTGACTGGGCCTCTTCCATAATTTCTGTTTCAGTGACTGAACCTACCCTGGTTTTAGTGTCCCAGTGACTGCTCTTCGTATTTGAAGTGTGTCCCAGTACTAGCCCTCCAGTATGACTGGTATGAAATTGACAGAATTTCCTCTGTGATGTCTGGCCCTCCTCTGTTACATATGTCTCAGTGACTGCCCATCCTCTATAATGGTTGCCCCATTGGTTAGGTCTCATCTGTGCTGGTTGCCTCAAAGGCAAATCTTTGTCTGTAGTGGGTTTCCAAGTAATTAGATGTTGTCTTTCATGCACTCCTTTGTGACTGGAACTCCTCTGTGAAAGGTACCCCAGGTATTGGCCCTGCTAAGTGCAAGGAGCCACAGTCACTGTCCCTCCTCTGTGATTGGTGCTCCATTGATAGGCCTTACTTCTGTGATGGTTGTCTAAGTGAATACCTTCTCTTGACTGTCAAAACTTCAGGAGTCCAGCTCCTGCAAGGTTCAGAGGTTCCTGGAGGTGGGATGGCATTGGCGACTAGAGGGGAGAAAGAAAGGGGGGGAAGAAAGTGGACTATTGTTGAAGGTTGAGCATAAGCCATTTATTGAGTGTTATCCAAAGGCTTTATCCCCAAACTCTGCAAAGTCATAATCAAAGGACACAAAAGGTAGCATGTGCCTTTCACATGAACAGGTCCAGGTGCAGAAGGGACACACCCCCCAACTCTCAAAGGATATCCCCCAATCTCAAGCAAATGTTTTTTTCACACATAAGGAAGAACATGAGGAAAAACATAAGGAAGAACAATCATAAATTCTTTTTCTTTCTTATGCTTGCTTAATGTTTCCCAAACCAGTTTCTTATGTACCCTTAATTGTATTACAGCTACATCATCTTGAAATAACATCACTCAATGTCTAAACTCAAAACCGTCATAATTAATTATTAACTTCTGCTATTCTGTACTAATTCAAACTAGTTTCTATTAAAACAATTGCTGCTATGGTTACACTCTCCTAATACCAGCTGGCCTAATTCAAACTTCACTGGTCCCCCTAAGCCAAACTAAACTAACCACACTCCTACAATAAAATGGTTATCTAAATTTTCTTCAATCTATATAAACTATTTCCTAAAACCTATATCTATACATTTCTAAAATCCTGTCAAGAGAACATGTGACCTGCACTAAGCCTCCTCAATGTGACTCAAAGTTGAACTTAAATTATTTAAAAGCAAAAGCCATAAACCGTGGAACTGGGAACAATAGACTCCCAAATTTAGCTGTGTTCATTCCGGTTTCTGAGTCCTCTGTTAGAGCCAACAGGAGCCTTTTCTGGTTGCAGTGCTAAGTGGAAAAGAAGGAGGGAATGGGGTCAACAGCTCCTGAACACATCCTACTGGTCTCGGGGTAAAAGGTTCTTCCTGATCCCTAACAATCAGTTCTCCTCCATGGCCGGTTTCCATCTCCCCCTTTTTTATTTTTAAGTACGAGACCATGGAACTCTGTGTTGAGCTGACATATCATCTTCTTCTTTGAAGATGATTGGAAGTAGACACAGCAACAAAAGAAACACTGCTATACAAATTCCCACATTAATGAATATAGACATTGACGATTACTGATTAATGAGAGAAGAAAATTTATTAAATATAGAATGGAACAATTCGGTAGACCAGAATTGCTTTTCAGCAACCGTCGTGTCTAGGATTTCCTGATGCAATTTAGTAAGGTCTCTACTTAAGTCAGAATGATTCCAAATTCCAAGAATATGGTTTTTAATTTCGTCCCAAGTATGGACAGATTTATTTACCTCTAAAGGAGTGAAGCAAATCCATTTAAACCCAGAGTGACATCGAAAATCCAACTTAATCTTTAAAGTCACAAATTCTTGTCCTATAGCTAGAACCACTTCTTCCAAGGCATTAACTCTGCTCTCTAGTTTCTGATCAACAATCTATTGGGTAACTAAGGCTATAGAGACATTATTAGATAACTGATCAGTGAAGGTAGCTGTGTGAACTTTCATAACTAGAGTCACAGCTGAAACTGTTACTGAAGTAGCAATAGATATAAGGACTGTAATTCCCAGGATAAAAGTAGCTAGAGACCTTTTTAGTCTTTTCTCCAAAATATATTTAACCTCATACGACGTTTGTAAGCCATATTCATCATACCAGCAAGATGACAGCTGTACTGCAACCATTAAATAAGGAAATTGTTTTAAGATTAAAAAACCTTCATTAAAGGCATCAGTTAAACACTTAGTTAAAATACATTCTGAACAAGACACCTTATAAACATTATTGTGATAATTAATTTTAACAGTTTGATATACATTCCATACAAGAAAATCATAAGGGGATTGTCAGCAAGCTGTTATTTTATAGGTATGTATTGTTCCATGTGGTCGGACTAAAACAATGGGTTTCAGGGCAGCAAGGGCCCTCCTTAAGTGAGGTTGAACAACTTGTTTGTTCACAATAGTAGTTGTTAATATCAGAGGTACCCATCTATCAATATGTCACTTAGTAGGGCCATATTCATGTAGGTTTATAGTATAGGGTCGTAAATTAAGACCCCAGTCACTGACATAGTTTTCACCAGGTATGGAATAGTCCACTTTAGATCCATAAACGCATTCTCTCCACTTTTTATACCCTGTGTCTCACTGGATGAGCAACCAGTCATTCTTGGTGTTATTTGGAGAGCAGATGGGTATACTAGATGGTGGTGAAGTTCTTATGGCTAAACTGGGATCAACTCCTCCAGGCATCAGCATTTCAGTCCACCAACTTTCTTTATTATTGCTCTGGGTTTGACTATTGGTGGTTAAAAATTTTAAAATAGACATTAAACAAGAATCTTTATAGATATTGAAAGCTGATTTATCATACAAACAAATGGGAGGAGACCAAGAATGTCCTTTTATAATTTTATAAGAAAAAATTTATAAGAAAAATTATTATTAATAACATGTTTTGTTTGAGCATAAAATAAAGCAGGTCCCCCCCCCATTTACTGGGGAGAACCAGTAAGCACATTAATTTCATTATCCCAAGTTACCCATTGAAACATTGGGGGATTGGGCATATAGGCCCAATACGTTTTATTGGCCTCAACTGTGTAGATCAGACTGGCTTGAGTCATAAGAATAGCTGTCATAGCCAGAAATATAGTTGCCGGGTTAATAGGGATATGTTGAGAGGTTACCATTTCTCCTGCTTCTTCAACCAAAGATTCCATTTTTTCCCACGTTGGTAATCATGAATGCTGAGCACTGAAGACATTATGTCTGGTAGCTTGTCATCTTGTATGGGACAGCCGAGGATGAGAAATATTCTCATCCTCTAGTGAAAGATTTCTCATCTGGCGGTTCAAAGTTTCTCCCTCCTTCAGTGAATCATGCTGAAATTCTGGCTTGGTAGGCAATGGGCATTTCTGAAGCAATGGGGAAACTTCCTTCTCCCGGTGATCAGCAGGCATGTTGTCACGTCTAGTGTTCCTCTGAATCAGTAGTATCCTCCCCACTCGTCTTGGTCGCTGGGTCAATGGAGGCATGTCAAATAAGTCAATCAGGAATCCAAACAGGGGTAGTTGAGTTCTGGGGAAATATATAAGCATATCCTATCCCACTGGTTAGTAATATGTCGGGCCCTCTCCATTGGACTCTAAGGAGATTCTTCCATTTCAACATAGGTTTAACATTTTCTTCTGGGTTCTAGTGTTTAGTCATAGCTGAATTGCCCAAAGAATCCAAATTTAAATGATTTATAAAAATAAAGTATGATTTAAAATACAGTGAGAAGAGCTATACTTAAACTTCCCTCTTGTAATTTACTTATTTGATTTTTTAAAGTTTGGTGGACTCTTTCAAATATGGCTTGACCTTGTGGATTGTAAGGAATTCCTGTGGAATGAGAAAAATTGAATTGAGAACAAAACTGTTGAAAAGATTTAGATGTACATGCAGGACCGTTATCAGTTTTCAGTTGCTTTGGTATACCTAGCTGTGAAAAACAAAAGAATAAATGTTGTACCATGTCCTTGTAGGCTTCTCCAGTTCTTGCTGAAGTTAAAATAACATGAGAAAATGTATCCACGGTGACATGTATATAAGACAGTTTCCCAAATCTGGGAAAATGAGTCACATCCATTTGCCATAAAACATTAGGTTTAAGTCCTCTAGGATTTACGCCTGTTGGAGCAGTGTTAACAAAAGTAGGACAAGCTGGACAATTCTTAACAATCTGTCTGGCTGTTTCTCTTGGTAGATGAAACTAGTAATTTAAGGCAGTAGCATTTTGATGACGAATTTTATGAGAAAGCTGAGTTTAAGCTGTCAGGGACCGGCCCTGACCTGAGGGAAGTTGGACCTGCACCAGAGAATCAGGACGCGGTGAGAAGAAACAACTCAGAGGCAGTTCTTCTGGGATCAGTCTGATCAGGACTGAGTCCAATTTTATTCAAACTTTTTCCAGCTTATATACCATTTTCTATAACCTCCAGCAGTATGACAAATACCCGCTGGGGGCTTACAGGTCTCATGATGCATAACGTACTTCACAAAAGATTTTTACTTAAGGTAACAATTAACAATCAAAATTCCATGATACATATCGTGCTTCACAAAGCTTATATCAAGATAAGAAGTGTATGATTTCAGTAATAGTTTTGCTAACTGTTTTCTATAATATTTAATGATTAATCTGTATATTATAAGTTATTCTTATTTTTACCAAATGTAAAATTTCCTATTAATTTTCTATGATTTAACAAAACACTCAAAATCTATACTATTTATTTTAATGTCCAGCAGTAAAAAATATTTCTGTCAGGGGCACCAGTGCCAGAGCCCTCTATGAAATGCTAAATAGTGAGGAGCAGAGAATGCTAACCACAGTGTTTGACAAACCCAATGTGTACTTTACCACTGAAGTCTGCCGGACACTGAAGTCGACACCTTAAAACAGAAATTCAAAGTGCAAAAGTATATCCAGGAATAAGTAAGAGTACTTTGGTTTTACTCTCCAACAGGCCTGTAACTGGGTTTCATTACTACCATACACAGGCATATTAGAGGGCAAATTCCAAGCAGAAGAAAGTGTAGTAGCAAGCACAGGTTCACATAGTGTTATATGTAGATAACTGAACTGTGTGTATATATATATTTCTAAACTTCCTGATAGAAAATTTGATCTAAGTGAATAAATCAAACAGTGGTTGTCACACTCTTGGACAAGGAAAAGCACCGTTGTCATGATGATGGCCAGGGACTGAGGCATGCTGAGAGTCTTGACATGTAGTGAAACTAGACACGTTCTGCCTGGCTAGAGGCAGGAAAATAAAACTATTAAAACAATTTTGGTTACTAATCTTTAGCTATCGGGAGAAACTGCTTACAGAGTGCTTACAGGAACAAAGGCTGCATGGTTACTTCTGAGAAACAGAGACTTAACAATGGCTCAGAGAGTCACAGAGAAATGGAAACTTAAAGTACAGAATGTTTTCTGCTGTAAGGCCTTACCCAAAATTTTAGTCTAACAGTGTAAAAGGTTTACTTCTAAATAATACAAGCTTTTATGTCACATATACAAACTGGTCACTATTCATATATCAGCACTACAGGTGTCACTGATGCTTTTATGTCAAAAGCAGATCTCCAACATGGGCCTTCAGAGGCCTCAACTGTATAGCTGTAGATGTTGGCTCCCAACATTGAGCTACTGCTTCAGGTTCCACAGTAGCACATACAGTGAATCTGGTTAAACTATCAGCCAATTGATTGCCTTGGCGTAAAGGACCAGGAAGGCCAGAATGAGATCTAATATGGCCCACAAAGAACTGTTCCTTCCTGTCACTAATTAGTTATTGTGATTGAGTTAACGGTTCAAAAATTGTAGTTTTGTTAATAGGAATAGTAACTGTTTCAATTTGAGGAAACAGTCCTTCAATGTAGCAAGAATCAGTATATAAATTAAATTTAGAGTCATTCAGGGATGTGAAAGCATATGAAACTGCCCTTAATTCTGTTTTTGTGCTGAAGTGTCTGAGGTTTCCAGCACATGAGACTCATTTTTAATGATTGATATGGCTTTCCCATTAGATGAGCCATCAGTAAAGACCAAGGCTGCCCCCTCGAGGGGAGTTGAAAAACAATTTCAAGGAAAGATTATAGGGTTTTGCTTTATAAATTGTAACAATGGGCTTTTAGGCAAATGAAACAAAATTTGTCCCCTATAATCAGTTAAAACTACTTGCCAATTGTCACTAGTTTGAAACAAAATTTGAAATCGAAACTTATAAGGAGCAATTATATTGTGCACATCATGTCCAAATAATTCAACACTTCTATGCCTCCCTTTGGTTATAAATAAGCCTACTAAGTAAGGATAGGAAGCCCATATTTTTAGATGACACCGGTAGATGGAGCCATTCCATCAGTGCTTCTTGCCACAGACATCCTGTGGCTTTATAGAGAGTAGTCACAATAACTAAGTCCCATGGTAGGCAGTAATCTACTCTTTTAACCTTATGAGACTCAATAGTCTTTTTCACAAAGGACAAGGCTTCCTTGGCCTCTGATGTTAGAATTCTCTTAGAATTGGGAAAAGGATTCCTCTGTAACATATTGAATAAAGGTTTTAAGTCTGCCATGGTAATATGTAAATAGGATTTAATCCAATTAATATCTCCCAACAATTTTTGGAAACCATTTAATGTCACCAAGTGATCTTTCCACATTTGTAAACATTGGTGACTTACTGTTTATGTATGCAATACACGGCCAAGATATGTGAAAGGAGGATTGGTTTGAATTTTTTCAGGGGAAATTTTTATACCGCAATCAGTTAAAGCAGTTACAGTTTCATTAAGAATATTATGTAAAAGGGAGCGATTCTCATGAGCCACCAAAATATCATCCATATAATGGATTAAATAGAGACTAGCATATTTACTTCTAATACCTTGCAAGGTAGCATCCACATACTTCTGACACAAGGTGGGGCTGTTCTTCAGTCCTTGTGGCAGGACCTTCCATTGAAATCTCTGAAAGGTCTGTTTTAAGTTCTCAGAGGGTAAACTGAATGTGAATCATTTACAATCCTCTGGGCTTAAAGGTATAGTAAAGAAACAAACCTGTAAATCAATGCCTATAATACTAAAGTTAACAGGTATAGTGGCAGGAGATGGTAATCCAGGTTGCAATTCTCCCATGGCTTCCATAGTAGTGTTACTAGCTCTTAAATCTTGTAAAAGTCTCCATTTTCCAGATTTTTTCTTAATGGCAAAAATAGGAGTGGTCCAAGGGCTGGTAGAAGGCTCTATATGACCAGCCTCTAATTGTAACTGAACTAATTATTTAGCTGTCTTAAGTTTCTCCAAGGGCATGGGTCATTGTTCCACCCAAACCGGTTCATCATGTTTCTAGGTAATAAGGTCGGCAGTTTCAGGAACAATGGCCCCTAGGATAAATTTCCATAGCCAATGCCAGCTTGATTTGTCTTTTCATTTACTTGGACAGGTTCCTGCATTCCCTGTCCGTCTTTATCTAGTCCATTAAAGGGATCATAGTCCATTTGTAGCATTTGTGCTGAAACTTTATCATTAGGGCTATATAGAGCTATGCCCATTTGAGCAAAAATGTCTCTTCCTCATAATGTAAAGGGGATAGATGGAATGACGTATGGGCAAAAAGTTCCTGAAGTCTCATTGTTTGTCCAATTTAAAATTTGAGAACGTTTAGCCACCTAGCGCACTTGACTAATGCCTATAAGTTCCGAAGGAGCCATTTGAGTCAGCCAGGAAGCAGGAAGCAGGGCAATCCTTCCCAGCAATACAGGAAACAATGGCTCCAGTGTCTAACAAGCCTTTAAAATTAACTCCTTGTATATATAAATCTCTTAGAGTTCTGGAATTAGTAACCTCCTGATCCAAAAAGCAACATTGCTAGAACCAAATCCAGAGTCATCCTTAGGCAGTTTACTTAAAGTTTTACCTGCTTTATGGTAAAGCAGGAGCAGCAACTGGGCTATTCTCTGACCTTTGTTAAACTGCACAGTCTTATTAGGGGGACCAACAAGCACCTGGATTTCCCCTGTGTAATCCAAATCCACCACTCCAGGAATAATGGAAATTCCTTGCAGGGACAAGGTACTTGTGCCTAGTATTACACCCACTATTCCTTCCAGGAGAGTGCCCTTAACTCCCTTTGAAATTGGGGTTACCAAAACATCTGGGGTTAATATTGTTGTGGCGAAGGAACAGAGGTTCAGTCCTGTGCTCCCTGGGGTGGCTCGGATGAGCTCTATGATGGAACAAAAGGAATGAAGGGGTTCATGGTGGAGGGTTCCCCTATTGTTATCTGGGGCCCGGGCTGGCCCTTCTGGTCATTTCCCTGAACTGGGATGATTTGTTGCTGAATTAAGGGAGTGCCATTTTTGTGAAATTTAAACCAACACTCTTTTGCCCAATTATAGTCTTTTTGACATTTAGAACACAGTATTTTTAGTCGAGTAGCCCCAGTAGGTGGTGACGGTGTGCCTTGTAAACCAGCCGTACCTTGCTTAGCTGGACAGTTTCTGCTAATGTGTCCGATTTGACCACAGTTAAAGCAAGTGGAAAAGGAGGGAGGGAATGGGGTCAACAGCTTCTGAAAACATCCTAGTGGTCTTGGGGTCAATGTCCCTTCCTGATCTCTAATGCTCAGTGGGCCTCCATGACCGGCTCCCAACTTTGACTCACTCCTTTGATCAGTGGTCCAGAGAAGGAACTTTCTCTGATATGGGCATCCCAGGGACTCGATCTCCTGTGTGATCATTGCCCCAGTGACTGGCGCTCCTCTATACTGGCTACCCCAGTGACTGGCACTTCTCTGTGAGGGGTGACCCAATGATAGGTTCTTCTCTGTGATGGTTGCCCCAGTGACTAGCTGTGGTCTGTGAAGAAATACTCCAGTGACTGACTTTCCTCTGAGAAGAGTGCATAAGTGACTTTTCCTCTTTTGGAGTGGTTGTCTCAGTGATAGACTCTCGCCAGTGATTGGTATCTGAGTAACTTGGTCTCGTCTGGTGACTCAGTTACTGGACTTCCTCTGCAATGGTTGCCCCAGTGAACGGTCCTCTTCTGTGTTGGGTGTGCAATTGACTGGTCCTCTTTGGATAAGGCCATCCCAAAGATTGCTTCTCCTTTGTGATGGGTGTCTTGGTTTCTGTCCCTCCCATTGACTGACATTACTCTGTAATTAGTCACTCATTGACAGACTTTCCTCTGTAATCACTGCCCTGTGAGTGGCCCTCTTCTGTTATGGGCTCCCCAGAGACTGAATCTCCTCTGTGGTGGGTGTGTCAGTGGATGGCCTTCATTTGATAGATCCCTAATGACAATGCCTCCTCTATAATGTGTGACCCAGTTATCAGTCATCCTCTGTGATGGGTGCCACAGTTATTGGCCCTGGTTTTTGAAAAATATCCCATTGTTTGATTATCCTCTGTGATGACTGTCCCAGTGATTAGCTCTACTCTGTAATCACTGTCCCAGTGAAAATGTCTCCTTGATAATTTGATCTCCAGTAACTAGCCCTCCTCAACTATGGGTACTACAGAGATTGGACCTCTTCTGGAATTTGTACCTCCGTGACTAACCCTGTTTCTTAATGGTGCCCTAGTGAATAGCCCTCCTCTGTGAGTGTTGTCTGGCAACTGGCCCTCCTCCTTGTTGGGTGCTGCAGTGAGAAACCCTCCTTTGAGATTGGTGTGCTGGTGCTGGCCCTCCAAGGTGATGGGTGTCCCAGTGACTGGATCTTTTCTGTAATGGGTTTCTCAGAACTGTCCCTCTTTTGTTTTGGGTTCCACAATGACAGTATCTACTCTGTGTTTAGTGCTCCATTGACAGATTCTCCTCTGCTATCAATAATCCGTACCTCCAATGACTGGTTCTCCACTTTGAAGGATGTCCTAGTGAAAGACTTTCTCTGTGAATGGTGCACCAGTGACTGACTTTTCTCTGTGATGTGTGCTGTAGGACAGGCTTGCTTCTGCTATGAGAGTCCCAGTGACTGTCTTTTTTGAGCGATGTAAGCCACAGTGATAAGTCATCTTCCGTGATGTGTGCCACAATGACTTGCCCTCTTCCATAATAGATGCATGACTGACTTTGCAATAGGTGTCCCAGTGAATGGGATTTCTTCATAATGGGTGAACCAGTGAAATAGCCCCCATCTGTAATGGGTGTCCTAATGACTGATCTTCCTCCAACATGGGTGTCTCAGTGACTTGACCTCCTCTGTGAAGGGCGCCCCAGTTTTTGGCCCTCCTCTCTGATAGTTGTTCCAGTGATTGGCTGTCTTCCACTATGGGTGCCCCAGTTACTGTCTCTTCTCTGAGATCAGTACCTAAGTGACTAGCCCTCATCTGAGAGGGGCGCCCTAGAGAATTTTCCACTTCTTTGATGGGATTCTCCCTAATTACCCATCCTCTGAGATTGCTAGCCCAATAACTCAGCTTTCTCTGTGATTGTTGCCCTAGAGACTGAACCTCTTCTGTTATGGGAGTGTCCTTGACTACCCTTCCTCTGTGATGGCTAGTCCAGTGATTTGGTTTTCTCTGTGATTGCCACTCAAGTGGCTGAGTCCTATCTGTGATGTGTGCCCCAGTGACTAACCTTCTTATGTTATGTGTGTCCCAGTGACTGGCACTCCTCTATAATATGTGCCCCAGTGACTGATACTCATCTGTTATGGGTGCACCAGTGGCTGGCACTCCATAATGAGTGCCCCAGTGACTAGCTCTTCTCCATGATGAGAGCTCCAGTGACTGTCTTTCATTAGTGATGGGTGTACAGTGACTGCCTCTCTTTTGTGATGAGTGTCCCAGTGACTAGCCCTCCTTGATGATAGGTGCTTCCTTGAGTGGCCCACATCTGCGATGGGTGCACAAGTGACTGGTCTTACTCTGTGACAAATACCCAAGTGTCTGATCCTCCTTTGTGATGGGTTCCCCAGTGACTACCTTTCCTCTGTGATCGCTGTGCAGGTAACTGGTTCTCCTACATAATTGGTGGCCCAATTAAGCCTTCTCCTTATGGATGCCTCAGGGACTGAGTCTTCTTGATCATTCATGTCTTAGTGAAAATCCCTCCTCCAGAATGGGTGCCCTAGTGATTTGCCCTCCTCTGTGATTGGTTTCTCAGTTACTATCCCTCCTCAGTGATTCGTGCTGCAGTCACTGGCCCTCCTCTGTTATGAGTGTCTTAGTGTCTGTCCCTCCTTTATGTTTGGTACTTTATTGGATGACTTGCCTCTCTAAATAATGCTCCAGTGACGAGTTCCTTTTTTATAATTAGATCCTCAGTGGATGGCCCTAATGCGTGATGGATTCTGCAGCGACTAGGTCTCCTCTGTGATGGGTGCTCCAATGGCTGGCCCTTCTTTCTCTTCATTGTCCACCTTCAAATGGGTGCTTAAGTGTCTGGGCATCCTATTATATGCCTATTCCTTCTGTGTAATAGGAGCATCAGTGACTGTGTCTTCTCTGAATGTGAGTCCAGTTGCCTAGCCATCCTCTGTGATGGGTTCCCAGTATCTAGATTTATTCCTAATGGGTGCCCCAGTGACTGGCCATCCTCTGTTAGGTACCCCCATGACTGGTCCTCCTCTGTGGTAGGTTTCTCAGTGACTTTGCCTCATCTGTGATGGGTGGCCCTCAACCATATTTGATGTCCTAATGTCTATTCATTTTCTGTGATGATTGCCCCAGTAACTGATTATCCTCTCTGATGGTTGCCTTAGTGACTAAACCTCCTCCATAGTGGATGCCCCAATGGCTGAATTTCTTCTGTAATGAATTCTCCAGTGATTAGTCCTCCTCTGTAATAGGTATCCCAGTGACCACCCCCCCTTTATCATTGATGTTCCTATTATTGAACCTCCTTCAAATATGGGCCCCAGGGAATGTGCTTACTTTGTGATTGGTGTTCCAGTGGCTTGACTTCTTATATGATGGAAGCCCATGTAACTAGCTCTCCTCTGTGATGGGTGCCGCAGTGATTGAGCTTTTTCCATATTCGGTGCCTGTGTAAGTGGGCCTTCTCTATGATGACACCCCAATGACTGATCATCCTCTGGGAAGGGTGCCCACAGACAAGTCCTATTCTGTGATGTTTGACCTAGTAACTGGGATTCATCTATAATGTGTGCCCCAGTGACTTACCCTCCTTTGTTCTGGGTGTCCAATAACTAGTTCTCCTCCATAAAAGGAGTCACATTGATTGGTTCTCCTCTGTGATTGGTACCCCAGTAACTGGTATTCCTCCAAATTGAGTGCCCCAGTAACTACTCTTCCTTTATGATGGGTGACATACTGACTGGCTCTCCTCTGTCTTATGTGTCTCAATTAGTAGCTCTCCTGTGTGATAGATTCCCAGTGACTTGGTCTTCTATATAATGGATACCTCCGTGATTGATCCTTGTCTGTGATGGGTGCCCAAGTGTATGGCTCTTCTCTGTGAGAAATGTCTGAATAAATGATACTCCTCTGTGTTGGATGCCTCAGTGACTAGCTTTGCCCTGTGATTGCTGCTCCAATGATTGATTTTCTAGATAAGGATTGGCCTAGTGATTTGCCCTCCTCCATTAGTACCCCATTGACCGAGCCTCCCGTATGAGTGGTGCACCAGTGACTCATCCTCCTCCATAATGCATGTCCTTGTTACTAGCCGTCCTCTGTGATATGTGTCCCAGTAACTGACTCTCCTACATGATATGTACCCCAGTGATAATTCGTCCTTTGTGATTGGCATTTCAGTGACTGGCCTTCCTCAGTGATGGGTGCAACTGCCTGCCCTCCTCTGTAAACAGTGTTACCCCTGTGACTAACTCTTGTCTATTTTGGGTGTTCCAGTGTTTGGCCTTCTATTATGGATGTCCCAATTTGTGCCCCACCTTTGTGGTGTGTTCCCCAGTGGCTGGCCCACCTTTGTAAAGACTTTCCCATTGACTGTCTCTGCTTTGTGATGGGGCCTCATTGACAGTTTATCATCTGTGTTTGGTGCCTCATTGACTGGTCCTACTCTGTGATAGTTGTTCTACTGACAGGGTTTCCTCTGCAATCTGTACCCTAGTGACTGGCCCTCTTCTTTCATGAGTACCCCAGTGACTTATCCTCTTCTGGAATAGGTGTCCCAATTATTAAATTTCCTCTGTAATCACTGCCTCAGTGACTGGATCTCCTTGATAATGGGCGTCACAGAGACCTGTTCTCTGCTATTTTGTGCTCCCTAGTGACTAGGCCTTCTCAGTTTTTGCTGCCCCAGGAACTGAACCTCACACATAATGAGCTCCCTAGGAACTAGTTCTCTTCTGTGATGGGTATCACAGTAAATGCCCTTCTCTATAATTGATGCAACAGTCGCAAGTCCTCCCTTATGATTAGTGTCCCAGTGATTGCCCCCACCCCAGTGATGGGTGGCCCAGTGACTAGACTTCTGGGATAGTTTTCCCAGTGAGTGACCCTCCTCTGTTATAGTTGTCACAGTAACTAGCTCTCCTCTGTCATGAGTGTCTAAGTGACTATCCCTCCTCTGTGAGGGGTGCCCCATTGACTGACTTTTCTCTGTTATGGGTGCACCAGTCACTGGCTCTCTATTATTGGTGTCCCACTTACTGGCCCACCTCTGTGATGGCTTCCTAGGTGATTGGCCTTCCTCTGTGAAATCTTTCCCATTGTCTAGCTCTTCTCTGTGATGGAAACCTCATTGATTGCTTCTCCTCTGTGTTGGGTGCCTCATACGTCCTAGTCTGTGACAGCTGTTCAATTGAAAGGCTCTGCTCTGTAATCGGTTCTCTAGAGACTGGCCCTCATCTGTGATTGGTAACCCAGTGACAAACATGTTCTGTGAAATGTGCCCCAGTGGCTGATTCTCCTCTGTGAAGAGTGTCCCAACTATTAGCTTTCCTTTGTGATCACAGCACCAGTGACTGTTCTCTTTGATAATGGGTGCCATAGAGACCTGCCCTCCTCCATTTTGTGCCCCAGTGACTGGACCCCAGACATAATGGGCTACCCAGTAATGAGCCCTCTTCTCTGATGGCCATTTCAGTAAATGGGCTTTCTCTATAATTGGTGCAACTGTTGCAAGCCCTCCTTTATAACTGTTGTCCCAGTGATTGGTCCCTCTCAGTGATGGATAGCCTGGTGACTGGATGTCCTCTGTGATGGTTGTCACAGTAGCTGACCCTCCTCTGTGATGAGTGACTAGCTCTTTTCTGTGATATGTGTCCCAATGACAAGCCCTCCTCTATGAGGTGTGCCCACGTGACTGGCTCTTCTCTGTTATGGGTACTTCAGTCAGTGGCCCTCTGTTATGAATGTTCCATTTATTGCCTCACCTCTGTGATGGGTTCCCCAGTGACTGCCCTTCCTTTGTGAAGCTTTTCCCTTTGTCTAACTCTCCCCTGTGATGGGGGCCTCATTGACTGTTACTCCCCATGTTTGTTGCTACATTGATTGGTCCTATTGTGTGATAGGTATTCCAGTGAGAGGCTGTCTTCTGTAATCAGTGCCCCAGTGACTGTCCCTCTTCTGTTATGGGTACTTCAGGGACAGATCTCCTCCGTGATGTGTGCCCCAGTGACTGTCCTCAACTGTGATGGGTGTCCCAGTCACAGCCCTTGTCTGTGATGGGTGCTCTAGTGTTTGGGTCTCCTAAGTGATTGGTGCCCAGTGAATGAATCTCTTCTGTAATGGGTACTTCTGTTATGAGCCTTCTATGACAGATGCCTCCATGATTATTTTCTCCTTGATAATTGATTCCTAATTGACTGTCCCTTCTCTGTGTCTTGAATTCCTTTGACAGACTCTACTACATAATGAGTGCCCCCATAAGTAACCCACATCTGTTATGTGTGTCCTAGTGACTGGCCCTTCTCCAATATAAGTGCCACAGTGACACCTCCTTTTCTGTTATGGGTGCCCCAGTGAATAACCTTCCTCTGTGATGGTTTCCCCTATTATTGGCCATCCTCTGTGATAGATATCCCAATGACTGGGCCTTCTCCATAATTAGTAACTAGCCCAAAAATGTGATGGGTGACCCAGTTACTGACTCATCTGTTATCTGTGCCTCAGTAACTACCCCTCCTTTGTTATGGGAGCCCCAGAGAGCAGTCATCTTCTGTTGTGTGTGGTAGTAACTCCACATCCTTTGTTATGACTGCCCCAGTGACTGGACTTCTTCTGTGATCAGTGCCTGAGACACTAGGCTTCCTCTTTTGAGTGTCCCAATGCCTGACATGCCAATATTTTCAATACACCAGTAATTGACCCTCTTTCGAATAGATGTCCCAATGACTTGCCTTCCTCTGTGATGATTGCCTCAATGGTCCTCATTATAATGAGTTCTTAAGTGACAAGCTTTCCTCCCTAATGGGTGCCCCAGTGACTAAACCTCCTTTTTGATGGATGCACCAGCGACTGGACACCCTACTAATGGGAGACTCCTTTGTGGAAGGTACTCCAGTGACTGGGCATCCTCTGTGACAGGTGCCTTAGTGACTGTCCTTCCTCTCTGATGGATGCTAGGTGACTAGCTATCTTGTGTAATGAGTAACACATGTACTGGAGCTCCTCTGTGATAGGTAGCCTAGTGAAAGTTCATCCTTTGTTATTAGAATACCTCCTCTTTTTTTTTTTTTTTGAGTTAGAGTCTCACTCTGTCGCCCAAATGGGAGTGTAGTGGCCGCTTCCAGCCACCGCAGCCTCGATCTGCTGGGCTCCGATGATCCTTCTGCCTCAGGCTTCCAGGTAGCCGGAATTACAGGCATACGCTACCACCCGGCTGATTTTTTTATTTATTGTAGAGATAAGATCTCACTGCCCAGGCGGGTCTCGAACCTGCGGGCTCAGGCAATTCACTCACCACAGCCTCCCAAAGGCACGGGATCACAGGCTGAGCCACCGAGCCCGGCTAGAGTACCTCCTCTTAAAGAGTACCTCAGTGACTACAGCTCCTCTGTGACAGGTACAACAGTCACCCACATCAGTGATGTGTGCCTCAGTGACTGATAATGCTTTGTAATATGTTCCCCAATGAATGAGACTCCTCTTTAATAGCTTCCCCAGGGACTGGCGATCCTCTCTGAATAATTCACTCCCGAGAAGGATCTTCCTCAACGAGGGCCCTAGTGACAAGAGTTCCTCTGTGATTACTGCCATAGTGACTGAATCTCCTGCATAATGTGTGCACTAGTGACTAGCCCTCCTCCATTTTGGGTGTACCAGTGACAGGGTTTCCTTGGTGATTAGTGCCCCAGTGACTGACCTTCTTCCAATGGGTGCCCTTTTGATTAGCCCTCCTGTCACAGGAGTCTCAAAAATAGCCTTCCACCATAATGGTTATCCCAGTTATTGACCCTCCTCAATTATATGCACCTCCATGACTGTGTCTCTTCTATTTGGTGCCCCCGTGACTGTCCTACCTCCATAATAGTTGCCCCAGAGAATAGTTCCTCTCTATAAAGAGTGTCCCATTTACTGTGCCTCTTCAACAAGTGATAATTCAGTGACAGGTCCTCCTTTGTGATTTTTTTTTGAGTTGAAGTCTCACTCTGTCACACAAACTGGAGTGCAGTGGCCGCTCCCGGCCACCGCAGCCTCGACCTGCTGGGCTCCGTCGATCCCTCCGCCTCAGCCTTCCAAGTAGCCAGAATTACAGGCATGCGCTACCAACGCCTGGCTGATTTTTTGATTTATTGTAGAGATGAAGTCTCGCTGCCCAGGCGGGTCTCGAACCCGCGGGCTCAGGCAATCCACTCACCTCAGCCTCCCAAAGGTGCAGGATTACAGGCTGAGCCACCAAGCCCGGCTTGTGATGGTTTTACCAGTGACTGAGCTACCTCCATAATGTGTGCCCAGTGACTAAGCCTCCTCTGTGATTGGTGGTACAGTTACAGACCTTTACATATGATGCATGCCCCAGTAACTAGCCCACTTCTGATGGGTGTCAGGGTGACTGAGCTTCCTCCATAGCCGGTACCCCAGTGAGGGTACTATTGTTCATACTCCCAATAACTGTGTATCCTTGTGATGGGGGCCTCAGTCACTTGACATCTTATTTTATGGGTTTCCCACTATGATCCTCCTCCAAAATATGTTCTACTGTGACTATTCTTCATCAGTGATGGGTGCCCCATTTTCTGAGCCACCTCTTTATGTATGCCCTTGTGGCTAGCCCTCATCTGTGATGGGTGTACAAGTTATTGTGACGCCTCTATAACAGGTTCTCCATTGACTAGTCCTCCTTTGTGAGTGGTCTTTCTTCAAATTGGTGCCTCAGTGATAAGAACTCTGTAATTGGTGTTCCCGTGCCTGACCCTCCTTTGTTATGTGTGACCAAATGAATGGATATCCTCTGTGATAGATGTCTCTCTGACTGTGTTCCACTATAATGAATTCCCAGATGGCCAGCCTTCCTCTATTATGGGTGTCCCAGTAACTGCCTCTCCTCTGAAAAATGCTCTAGTGACAGATCTTCTTTGTGATGGGTATCACAATGACTAGATTTCCTCTGTGAATGCTGCCTCCATGAGTGTGTCTTCTACATAATGAGTGCCTCAGGGACTGGTCCTCCTCCATTATGGGTGTCCCAGCAACTGATCTCCTCAGATTGGTGCCCAAATGACTGATCCTCCTCTGTGATGGGTACCATAGTGTCCTGTTTTCCCTTGTGATGGGTTTCTCAGTGACTATTACTCCTCAGTGATTCCTGTACCAGGGACTGGACCTCCTTTGTGGTCTCACTCAATGACTGGCCCCCCTCAGTGATTCATGCTCCAGTGACTGATCTGCTCTGTTATTGATTCCGCATTGACAATGCCTCCTCCATGTTTGGAGACTCATTGACTCTCCTTTGTTATCAATGTTCCAATGTCTGCCTCTTCTCTGTAGTTGGAGACCGAGTGACTAGCTCTTATCTGTGATGGATACCCCAGTGTCTAGATCTTCTCTGTGATGGGTATTTCAGTGACTGGACCTTCTCTGTGATAAGTGACCCAGTGATTGATCCTCCTTCTAATGGATGTTCCAGCGACTGAACCACTTTGATGGATGCCTCAGAGACTGACCCTCCTCTGTGACAATAACCTTGGAGACTGTGTCTCATCTGTGATGGGTGGCCACGTGACTAGTCGTGCTCTGTGATGGGATCCTCAATGACTGTTTCTCCTCTGTGATTGTTTCCACTGTGGATGCCCCTCCTCTGTGATAGGTACCTCAGTGACTGTGCCTCCTCTGTGATGGAAGTCCTAGTTACTTACTATCCTTCTTCAATAATGATGCCCGTATGTCTCATCCTCCTCTGTGATGGATGCCACAGTGACTGGCTATCCTCTGTGATGGGTCCCAGTTACTGACTAACCTCTGTGATAGGTGACTCAGTGATGAAGCATTTTCCATAATCAGTGCTCCTATGACTAAATATCTTCTGCTATGGGTGTGCATGTGACTGGCTCTCCTCTCACATGTGTGCCTCTGTGACAGGATTTCCTTCTTGATTGGTGCCACAGTGGCTTGGTCTCCTTCTTAATGGGTGTTCCATTGAAATTCCGTCCTACAATGTGTGCCCCCACTAAATGACCCCTCTCTGTTTTGGGTTCCACAGAGAATAATCCTCTCAATTTGATGTTCCATTGACTAGCCCTTTCCTGTAAGGGGTGTCCCAGTGACTGGCCTGCCTCTGTGATTTATATTCCAGTGACTGACCTTCTCTGTTTTGCTTGTCTCAGTGACTGAACCTCTGTGGGGATTGAAACTTCAGTCACAGGGTCTCGTCTGTGACAGGTGCCCCAGTTAATGGTCATCCTCTTTGATGGCTGATTTCGTGACTAGGCCTCCTCTGTGATAAGTGATCCAGTGACTGGGCATCATCTATGATTAATGTCCCAGTGACGGGACCTCCTCTGTAATCTGTTCCCTCTTGATTGGTCCTCCATTAATGGATGAAACAGAGGTTGACCCTCCTCGGAGATTGTTCCTCAGTGACAAGACCGCCTCTTGGTTGGATGCCTCAGTGACAGGCTTTCTTTATGATAACTGCCCCATGGCAAGCACTCCTCTGTGTACCCCAGTGACTGGATTTCTCTGTGATCTGTGCCCCAATGACTGGCCTTCCTTTGTGATCAGTGTCCCAGTGGTTGCCCTCCTCATTGATGAGTGCTCTATTAATTAGGCCTCTTCTATTATGGGAGCTCCCATGACTGGTTCTCTTTTGTGATGCTTGTCCAATTGATTGGCCTTCCTCTTTGCTGACTTCCCCATTGACTGACTGTCCCCCGTGATGGATGCCTTCATGCCTGACCCTCGTGGAGTTTTCGGTGTTTCAGTGACTTGCCCTCCACTTTATGGTTATCCAAGTGACTGCTCTTCCTCTGTTATGGATGTCTCAGTGATTGGACTTCCTCCATAATAGGTGTTCCATTGATTGGGTCTCCTTCGTTTTTGGTGTCCCAGTGACTGACCCTCCTCCAAATTGGGTACCCCAGTGACTAGCCCTCCTGATTGATGGCTCCACCAGACATTGTTCCTTTACAGTGACTGATGCCTCTGTGATTACCTGCCCTCTGTGATGGGTGCCTTCATTATGGGCCCTCCTGTGATGGATGACCCAGTAAGCTCCCTCCTTCTGTGATGGATGTCCAAATGACTGGCCTTTCTCTATAATATGTGCCTCAGTAAATTGCACTCCTCTGTGGTGACTGCCTTTGTGATTAACCCTCCTCTGTGATGGGTATCACAGTGACTGGCCCTCCTCTGTGATGTGTGCCATAGTGACTGACTCTTCTCTGTAATGGGTGTCCCAGTGATTGTGTCTCCTTTCTGGTGGACGGCCCAGCAACTTCATTTCAACAATGGTTTCATAAGTGAGTGTCCCTATTCAGAGATGTATGCTACAATGATTGCTCCTTCTCTGTGATGGATTCCCCCAATTACTGGCCCCCTTCTGTGATCAGTGCCCCAGTGTCTGGGTCCCCTCCACATTGGGTGACCAAGTGAAAAGCTCTCCTCTATTATGGGTTCCCCAGTTACTGGGTCTTCTCTGTGATTGGTGCCCCAGTGACTGGCTCTCCTCCATAGTGTTTACCCCAGTAAATCCCCCTCCTCTGCGGTGGGTGCTCTACTTAATAATTGGCCTCCTCTATAATGGGTGCCCCAGTGAATGGTCCCCTTTTTTGATGAGTTCCACAGTGACTGGGGCTCCACCACATGGTGTGCCCAGTGACTGTGCCTCCTTTGTGATTGGTGTTCCAGACTTGCTATTATTTATGATGAATGTTCTAGTGACTAGCTCTTCTCTCTGATATCTGTCACAAAAATGGGCTTCCTCCATATTTGCTTCTCTATGATTGGTGCCCAAATGGCAGTGCATGCTCTGTGATTGATTCCCTAGTGACAAGCCCTCTTCTGTGATGTTTCACCTAGTAAACAGACCTCCTACAAAATGGGTGTCTCAGTAACTAACCCTCTTCTATGATGGGTGCCTCACTTTCAGGGTCTCCTCTATAGAGGGTGCACCAGTGACTGGCCCTCCTCTGCTATGTGTGTTCTATGACTTGTCATCCTGGATAAAAGGTGTTACATTGACTTGACCTACTCTTTGATTGGTGTCCCAGTGAATTAACCTTCTTCAAATTGGTTGCTACAGTAACTAGGCCTTCTCTGTAATGGTTGTTCCAGTAACCGGACCTCTTTCACAATTAGTGCTCCAGTGAATAGCCCACCTCTGTGATAGGTGCCCCATTGATTGGCTATCTTCTGTGATGAGTGTCCCAGTGACTGAATCTCCTCTAGGACAGATTTCTCAATGAATCATCCTCCTTAATAATGGGTGTCCCAGGGATTGACCCTTATCTGCAATGAGTGCCCTTGTGATTGATTCTCCTCTCTGTAAAATGCTCCAGTGAATGATCCTGCTCTGCAATGTGTGCCCCAGTGACTACCTTTTTCTGTGATTGCTGCCTGACTGACTAGTTCTCTTCAATAATGTGATTGGTGCCCCAGTGGCTTTCTCTCTTTCATAATGGTTTCCTAGTGAATCGTCCTTCTCTGTAATAGGTATCCCACTTAATAATGGGTATCTTCCAAAATGAATGCCCCATTAACTGGGACTCCTCTGTGATAGGTATCTCAGTGACTATCTTTTCTGTGAAATGTGTCCCAAAATAGACTGGTCCTCTTCTGTGATGGGTGCCTCAGTGAATATGTGGCCACAGTGATTGCTGATCTCTGAGGAGCCTTCCTCCTCTATGTGTGCCCCAGTGACCTGGCCACTTTGTTGATAGGTGCCCCAGAGACTGGTCCTCCTAAATAATGGGTTTCCAAGTAACTAGCCCTCCTCTGTGATGGATGTCGCAGTAACTGGGCCTCATTCATAATGGATGTTCCTGCGTTAAGTTATTCTTCATAAATGATGTCCCAAGACTGGTCCTCCTAATTAGGCATGCCCCATTGACCGGACCTCCTCTGTTATGGGTACCACAGTGACTAGCCCTCCTTTGTCATGAGTGCCCCAATGACTAGCCTTCCTCTGTGAGGAGTGTCTCCGTGACTGGTCCGCCTCTTTAGTGGTTTCCCCAGTCACTGATCTTCCATTATGATGGGTGTCCCAGTGAGTTCTCCTCCTGTGTGATTGAATCTCCAGTTGCTGACCATTATCTGTCATGGCAGTCCCCATAATTGGCCCTTCTCTATGAAGGATTCCTCAGTGTCTGTTCCTTTCTGTGTTTGTTTTATCATTGACTAGCCCTACTCTGTGACTGGTGTTTCAGTTTCAGGTTTCCTTTTTGATCAGTGTCTCAATGACAGGCCCTCTTCTGTGATGGGTACCCCAGTGTCTGGATGCCATTCTGAAGTATGCTCAACTCACTGCCCCTCCACTTTGTTAAGTATCTCAGTGACTGGTCTCCTCTCTGATGGGTACAGCAGTCTTGAGCCTCTTTTTAACAGGTTCCCCAGTCATTTGCCCTCCTCTGAGATGGGTGCTTCAGTGACTGGCCATCCTCTGTGATAGTTGCCTCAGTGACTGCACCTCCTCTTTAGTAGATTCCCAGTAACTAGACTTCCTCTTTGATGGATAACACAGGGACTGGGGCTGCTCTGTCAAAAGTGCCCCAGTGACAGTACCACTGCTGTGATAGGAGCATCAGAGTATAATCCTCTTCTTAAAGGGGGTCCCAATGACCCTCCTCCGTGATGGATGCCTCAGTGACTGCAACTTCTCTGTGATGTGTGCCTTAGTGACTGACTCTCTTTGGGATGGGTGCCCCTGTAACTGACTATCCTCTGTAATGGGTGTCACAGAGAATGACTTTCCTATATGATAGATGCCCCAATGACTGAGCCTCATCTATAACAAGTGCCCCAGTGACTTGCCCTCCTTTATGATGAGTGCCCCAGTGACTGGCCCTACTTTGTGAAAAATATCACAGTGACTGGTCCTCTTCATTGATGGGTGCCATGGTGACTAGCTTTCCTCTGTGTTATCTGTCCCAGTGACTGTGTCTTCTACATAATGTGAAGCCCTGTCTTCTTTCACTTTGCATGTGGCCATGTGAGGCCTCTTCAGTGATTGGTGTACCAATAACTTGCCCTCCTCCGTAAGGTTGTCCTAGTGACTGGACTTCCAGTGATGGATTACCTAGTAACTAGGCTTCCCCCATAATTGGTGACCCAGTTACTGAACCTCCTTTATTATGGGTGTCCAAATGACTGAATTTTCTCCATAATGGTTGCCCCAAGGACTAGTCATCCTTGTGATGGTTCTCTTACATATTGGTCATTCTCTATAATTTATGCCTTAGTGACTAACCATCCTTTGTGATGGGTGCTTCAGTGATGGCTTCATCTAAAATGTGTGCCCCAGTGACTGGGCCAACTCTGTGATTGTTGGCATTGTGACAGGCCCTCGTATATAATGGGTGTCCAAGTGAATAGCCCTCTTCTGTGAAGGGTGTCATGGTAATTGAGTCTTCACCATAAAGAGTAACCAAGTGACTGGCGTTCTCTGTGAATGGTGTTCCAATTATTGACCATGCTCTCATATGTGCCCAATTGACTAGGACTCTTCTGAGATGGATGTCCTAGTAATTGGGCCTCAGTGATTGACTCTCCTAATAGGTGCCCCAGTGACTGAATCTCTTATGTAATGAGTACCTCAGTGACTGGTCCTGCACTGCGATACTTGCCCCAATGACTGCGTCTCCTCAGTGATGGGTGTCCAGGTGATTATCCCTTATCTGCAATGGATCCCCCAGTGACTGGGCTTCCGTTAATGGGACTTGCCCACCTCTGTGACTGTTACATCTGTGACTAGCCCTTCTCTGTGATGAGTGCCCCACTCACTCGTCCTCCACCGTGATGGGTGACACAATGACTGGGCATCCTCTGTGATGGCTGACCTATGACTGACCCTCTTCTCTTATAAATGCGCCAGTGACTGGACTCTCTCTGTGATGACTGCCCCAGTCACTGGCCCTCTTCTGTGACGGCAGGCACAGTGACTGGCCTTCCTCTGTGTTGGCTGTTCCAGTGACTGTAACTCCTCTGTAATGTGTGCTAGAGTGATTGTGCCTCCTCTGTTATTTGTGTCATAATGACTGAATCTTTTGTGTGATGGGTGCCACAGTGACAGGCACTCATTCATGATCAGTAACACAAGGTCCGGCCTCCCTCTATGATGGCTGCTCTGGTACATGGCCCTATTCCATAAAGAGATTTCCAATGACTGACCCTTTTCTGTGATGAACATCCCAGCAGCTGTCCTCTTCTGTGATAGATACCCCAATTACTATCTCTTCCCAGTGGAAATTGCCCCAGTGACTGGCCCTCCTATGTATGGGTGACCCAGTGATTGTGCTTCTGTAGTAAGGATGCCCCAGTTAATGGTCCTTCTCTGTCTTCTTTACCCCAGTGACTGGCTCTTTTCCTGTTCCATGTCTCAGTGACTGGCTCTCCTTCCTGATGGATGCCCCAGTGCCCAGGCGTCCTCTGTGATGGGAGCCTAGTGATTGGCCTCATCTGTAATTGGTGCCCTCCTCCTAATGGGAACCTCCCTGACTGGTCCTCCTCTGGGATTTGTGCCTCAGTGATTCATCTTCCTACTGTTGGGTGCCTCGGTGTCTAACCGAATAATGTGATTGATGTCCCTTTGACTGGCTTTCCTTTGTGATGGGTCCCTCAGCGACTGACCCACCTCCTTGATGGGTGCCTCAGTAATTAACCTTCCTTTGTGATGGGTGACAAAGTTACCGTCCCTCCTCTGAGATAGATGTCTTATTATCTGGACATTCTCCAAAACTGGTGCCCCATTGACTAACCCTCCTCAGTTTCTGGTTCTTTTCCATTCTGCATGCCATAGAGAATGGTCTTATTCTAGGATGGTATCCCAATAACCTGGTCTCATCTGTGAGCAGTGCCTCATTTATTGTAGCTCTTCTGTGATGGATTTTCTCTCTACTGAGCTTTCTCTATGATGGGTGCCTCAGTGACTGGACCACCTGTGTGATGGGTGCACTAGTGAATTTTCTTCCCCTGAAAAGTGTAATCCAGTGATTGGGACTTGTTTGTTCTGGGTACTTCATGACTGTGCATCCTTTGTGATTGTTGTTCCATTGATTGGATGATCTATTTGACAGGTGCCTCAGTGACTGTCGCTCTTCTGTGCTGGCTGCCTCAATAATTGGCTGTCTGTGATTGGTGAACCACTGACTGGCTCTCTTCTGTGAAGGGAGTCTGGTTACTGGCATTCTTTCATAATTGGTTCCTCATTGACTGAACCTCTACTAGTTTGGTTGCCACACTTACTGGCGTACTCTGTGATGCATGCCATTGATTGCTCCTCTTCTGTGGTAGGTAACTCAGAGATTTGCTTTCCTCTGTGATGGGGGTTTCAGTGACTGTCTCTCCTTTGTGTTGGGTGTCCCAGTGACTGGATCAACTCAATGATGTATGCCTTAGTGACTGATGGATCTCTATGATTGATGCTCCAGTAACTGGCTTGCTTCTGTGATGACTGCACCAGGGATGATATTTACTCTGTGATAGATGCTTAATTGATGGTGCCGCCTTTGGGAAGGGAAAATGACTGGTCATCTTCCATGATGGGTGATCCAGTGACTGATCATTTTCTGTGATGTGTGTCGTAGTGACTGACCTTCTCTGTGATAACTGCCACTCAACATAATTGGAGCTCCACTGACTGTCATTCTTTTGTGATATGTGCTCAGTGACTAGTCCTTCTCTTTGATGGTGCTTCAGGGACTGGCCTTCCTCTGTGATGTTAGCCCCTGTGATCTGCTGTCTTTCATAATGGGACCCCAAGTTACTGTATCTCCTCTGTGATGGGTGCTTCAGTGACTAGCCCTCCACAGTGATGGCTGCTCTAGTGACTGTTCCTCCTCCATAATGGGAACTCCAGTGACTGACCGTCCTCTGTGATGGATGTTTTAATGACTAGCCCTCCTCTTTGTTTAGGCCTCAGTTACTAGCTCTCCTCTCTAATGTGTTCTGCATTGACTGGGTCTCCTCTTTATCGAGTGCCACAGTGATTGCCCTTCTCTGTATTCCATCCTCCACTCCCTGGCACTCCTTCATAATGGGTTTGGCCGTGACTGCGTCATCTGTGATGGGTGTACCAGAATTTTCCCTCTTCTGTGATGGGTGCTTCAGTTACTAGGAAGACCCCAGTCATGTGTACCTCAAAGACTGGGGCTCCATTGTGATGGGTACCTCCATTGACTAGCAATCCTCTGTGATGGGTGCCCCAATGCCTGAGACTTCTCTGTGATGAGTGCCCCATTTATAGTTTTCTTCTGTGATTGGTACCAATGTTGATAGACTGTCTGTAAGGGGTGCCCCAGTGACTGACCATCTTATGTGATTTTTGCCCCATTCACGGACTTTCTTTCTATTGGGTGCCCCAGTGAGTGGCTTTCCTCTGCAATGGACGCCTCAGTGACTGAACCTCCTCTGTGATGGGTGCTTTTATTTGACTCTCTTCTCTGATGTCTTTACCAGTGATTGGTTTGCTCTTTGATGGATGCACCACCCTGATATCT
>NW_007253493.1:37327-38067 GCF_000164805.1 Carlito syrichta
GGGTGTACCAGAATTTTCCCTCTTCTGTGATGGGTGCTTCAGTTACTAGGAAGACCCCAGTCATGTGTACCTCAAAGACTGGGGCTCCATTGTGATGGGTACCTCCATTGACTAGCAATCCTCTGTGATGGGTGCCCCAATGCCTGAGACTTCTCTGTGATGAGTGCCCCATTTATAGTTTTCTTCTGTGATTGGTACCAATGTTGATAGGCTGGTCTGTAAGGGGTGCCCCAGTGACTAACCATCTTGTGTGATTTTTGCCCCATTCACGGACTTTCTTTCTATTGGGTGCCCCAGTGAGTGGCTTTCCTCTGCAATGGATGCCTCAGTGACTGAACTTCCTCTGTGATGGGTGCTTTATTGACTCTCTTCTCTGAAATCTTAACCAGTGATTGATTGCTCTTTGATAGATGCACCACCCTGATATCTGCCTACAGCCAAGCTACACAGATAATGTAGAAACTTTTAGCAGGGTAACATCAACGAAGGTTTTTAGGTGACTTTGTCACTCTCTAATAAATGCACTAATAACCATTGGACAACACTTTTCTGTGAGAGGAAAAGAAAAACTACATTTTATCTTGTGTGTTGCTAAAATGCTTCGTTCTGTGACTCCCAAAGAAAAACAATTATAACGCTGTAGCCATAGAATACAAATCGTGTTTTCATAAGAGACTGTGTCATTTCCTTAGAGTTTTCATAGAGAAAATGACTTCTCTTTGTAGTTTTACAAAAAGTGA
>NW_007253494.1:0-1766 GCF_000164805.1 Carlito syrichta
CTCGCTACCTGGCCAAGGTTGGTCTTGAATTCCCAGGCTTCAGCAGCCCCCTGCCTCAGCCTCCCATAGGCACAGCCCGATTGTCTGCTGATCCACCGTCTTTCAGAAACTCTAGGTCCATGGCTGGGGCCTCCTTCCCAAATGATCTGTCTGTTCATGATGGTTCCAACTCCATACACAAATGGATGCTCTTCTGTTTTACCTTTTTTTTACTTTTTTTCTGAGTCAGAGTCTCACTCCATCTCCAAGGCTGGAGGGTGGTAGTCACTCCCGGCCATCTCTGGCCTGGCCTGCCAAGCTCTGGCAAGCCTTTTCCTGGCCCTCTGAGGAGCCAGAATGACAGGCACATGCCACCACGCCCAGTTCATTTGGGATGGAGGGTAGAGATGAGGTCTCCCCATGGTGCCCAGCCAGGTCTCAGCTCATGGGCTCAGGCTGGTCACAGTCCTTGGCCTCCCAAAGCACTGGGATGATGAGGCTCAACTCCTGAGTCCAGCCTCTATCCTTCATCACACATGAACCATTAGGCCTGGCATGTTGTCCCATGCCTGGAATACCAGTGCTCTAGGAGGCCGAGGTGTGAGGATGGCAGGAGCCCAGGAGTCCATGGCCAGACTCCCACAGAGGGAGTCCCTGTCTCTGCACCCATCTAAAAAGGGAGTCTGGGGTGGAGAGTGCCCATCATCATGGCCACTCTGGATTCTGAGGAGGGAGGATCACCCATGATTTCGAGGCTGGCGGTGAACAGTTGTGTCCCTGGGCCCCAGGCTGAGCCACAGTGCCAGACCCTGTCTCCAAAAACATTCTCAACTGCACGTTGTGTGTTCACAGAACGACTGTCTTTATAGTCAGGAAAAATTGGATTGGGGATGAAGAAATGTCCCCGGGTGAGGGATGTGTCCCTGGCCTTTCTTGGTGGAGATCCTTGTTGCCAAGTCAGAGGGTCAGCCTGCCTGGGACACATTTCTCACCTCAGAGACGAGGGCCAGCAGGAACCCGGCCAGGGAGATTTGGAAACTCCCACCCAAATAGAGGACAGCCATTTGGGGGTGGGTTGGAGTTGGTAGGTGACGAGCTTGGCAGACACTCACATGTTGGGGGGCAGTGGTGGAAGGACTGAGAGAAGACATTTTGCAGGAGAATGGATTTCTTTCTTTCTTTCGTTCTTTCCTTCTTTTCTTTACTCACTAGGTTGCCCACGTTGCTCTCAAACATCCCAACTCGGGCCATCTTCTCGGCCTGGGCTTCCAAAACTGCTTCAATCACAGGCTTTTCATTTGGGCAACATCTGGGTCTTCCTGCTTGATCTTGAACTCTGGGCGGGAGGCAATTCTCCCATTGAGGTCTGCCCTCACCCAAGGTTTTCTGGGTTTTGCTTGGGGTCTATGTGGAGGCTTGCTATGGTGTCCAGCTGCCAGACTCCAGCCATCTTCCCGTCTTGGCCTCCCTGAGTGCCAAGGAGACAGGCATGAGTCACTCGACCATCCCCACCCCCAAAGGATTGAGTCAAGCCCTCTCTTTCACCAAGTTGGCCCCTGGGAGTATCGAGTGGGTCCACCCTGGGGAACAAGGCAGGTGGAGGGCTGGCTGCCCCTGTGGAGACACACACCTGCGACAGGCTCTCCACCTGGGTGGGCTTGGTGGATGACTCTGTCTGCCCTCTCTGTTGTCCAGTGTCATCTGAAGGGAGTGGGCCTCATGGTAGCACTCCAAGAGGGGTGTGAAGGCTGGACGTGGGGACTCATGATTGTCACCCAGTGCTTTGG
>NW_007253494.1:1846-3103 GCF_000164805.1 Carlito syrichta
TCTCTACAAGAACAAATAAAATGAGCCAAACATGGTGCCACACGCCTCTTTCCAACCACTCGAGCGGCCTCAGCAGGAAGATAGCCTGAGCCCAGCTGATGGAGGCTGCAGTGGCCGAGAGCAAGCCCATGTGCTAAGGCCTGGGCCACAGAGTGGTACTCCCACTCAGAATATTAATATCAACCACTGCCACCACAACCACGGGCCAGGCTCAGGTGCTCACCCTGGAATGCTGGCCCTTCGAGGACAAGCCATTTAGATGATCTGAGCCTGTGGGTTTGAGACGAGTCCAGGATCCTGGTTCGACCTCGTCTTGGCCATCAAAAATATATCCAAATATTAACTGGGTGTGGTGTCACAGGCCTATCATTCCAGCCACTTGTGGGGCCGGGGCAGGAGGATTACCTAAGCTCAGCAGGTGGAGTCTGTGGTGGCTGTGAGGTAGTCCCTGCATTCCGGTCTTGGTGACAGAGCGGGATTCCAACTCCAAATAATAATTCCACCACCACAACCACCCCTGCCACCCAGTTCGAGGAGTCACCCTTAGGGATGGGAGAGGAAAAGGCACTTTCCCACCTGTCAATCGCGGGAGGTTTCAAAGGTGGCGACTGGGCATGTCTGCCTAGCCTTTTGTCACACTTTCCAGAAAGCCTGTCTCCATCCTCCACTCTTGTGCTCCACATCAAAGATGCATGTGAGCTCACGGAACAGACGGCCCCAAGATAGGGCAGGTGTCAGGCACTGAGTGAACAAGGCAGTCCAGCAACAATGTGGTCAACCCAGGTTCCAGTCACCCGGCCTGCCACTTTTGGGTGGGGAGGGACCCTTCCTCTCTTCCTCTCCCAATCACTCCATCATCCCCTGCCCATGTAGCTCTTTCCCTGGGGAGCCATGGACCCCCATCATGACACATGGAAGGAGTCTTTTTTATCGCCAGAGTCTCTGTCAGCTGGGCTGGGGCTCGCTGACATGATCATAAATCACAGTACATCAACCTGTGGTGCTCAGGCGGTACTTCTGCCTTGGCCCCCAAGCAGATGGAACTCTAGGGGCCACCACACATGACACAATTTTGGGGACCTCTCATCGAGATGAGGTCTGCCCAGTATGCCTGGGCTGGTCTCTGAAACATGGGCTTAGGCAGCCTCCTGCCATGGCCTCTCAGGGAGCTGGGCTGACGGCCTTGGGCCAGGGTGCCTGGCCTGATCTCACACTCTCTGTCGGTGGGGCAATACAAGGAATGCTCCGGGATGGAGG
>NW_007253494.1:4497-5399 GCF_000164805.1 Carlito syrichta
TCTAGGTTGCCAAGGCTGCTCTCACACCACCCAACTCAGTATATCCTCTCAGCCTGGGCCTCCCAAACTGCTGTTATCACAGGCTTTTCCATTTTGGTCGACATCCTGGTCTTCCTGCCTGTTCTTGAACTCTGGGCCAGAGGCAATCCTCCTGCTATAGGACTTCCCTCACCCAAGGTCTTCTGGGTTTTACCCATGGTTGATGGGGGGCTTGCGATGGTGTCCAGCCTAGTCTTGAGCACCTGGGCCCTGGCTTTTTACCCGTCTCGGCCTCCCCCAGTGCTGACGAGACATGCGTGAGTCTCCCAGACATCACTGTCCCACTAAAGGTTTGAGAGTCATGCCCTGCCTTTCCTCAAGGCTGGCCCTAGGAGGATCATGTGGCTCCACCCTGGGGAACAAGGCACAGGGAGGGGTGGGTGCCCTGACTAAGACACACCTCTGGACCAGTTGCTCCCCCAAGAGGGCTTGGCGGATGATTCCTGCCAACCTCTCCACGGTCCCAGGTCATCAGAAGGGATCGGGCTGTGAGGTAAGGCCTTGAGAGGGGTGTGGAGGCCAGGTGCAGGGGCTCACCTCTGTCATACTGGTGCTCTGTGAGGCCTAGGTGAGCGATGGCCTGAGTCCCTGGGTTCGAGACCAGCCTTGGCACCTCGGCAAGACCTCATCTCTACAAGATGTCAAAAAATGACCCGAGTGTGGTGGCTCAAGCCTATCATTCCAGTCATTAGGGAGGTCGTGGCATGAGGATTGCCTGAGCTGAGCCGGTGGAGGCCACAGTGTCTGACAGTGGGACCCTGTGCTCCAGCCTGGCAACAGAGCGAGACACTGACTCAGAATAATATTACAAACCACCACCACCACCATAACCACAGGCCGAACTCAAGGGCTCAGCCTGGCAT
>NW_007253495.1:0-1049 GCF_000164805.1 Carlito syrichta
CAGATTCTTTATTACAACTAGAAAGATGAGCATCCCTAAAAATGAAAGTGAAGCTACCACCTCTGCCATTCTCCAGGCAGATTTGCATCGCCCTGCCCACCTATCAGAGCCTCCACCTCGGTTCTCACAGTGACGTCATTAAACAGGAGACAAGCCCCTCCCCTACACTGAACAGACTGAGACAACTAAGAGTCAGAGACCTCCCAGGCAGCAGGCAAGCTTCCTGCAACAAAAACAAAGGGGAGAGGCTGCGTATCAGAGCTCACGTGACTTTAGTCACTAAGGAAAGATTACAGAACTAGTCTGATTTCTTATTTTGACCTTTGGTTTTATCATTCTGACTGTATGTTTTGCCCACTATTGTTTGCTTTCTAACTTACACTATCTGTTTCATGATCATATTGGACTGTCTTTGTGTAGCTACCAGTATTCTCCAGCAAATTTTACTTCTGTGTTTTTTTTTCACTTCTCTCCAGCCTTGTGTCTATTTTTCACCTGTTAGTTGGTATGTATGTCTGTTTTCCCTATCACTCTTCTCACTTTCTATCTTCCTATTGACACCCCTTCCTCCATTATTTTCCTCTTTTGTACCTCCTTTTGCTCCAGGGACACAAGCTACACCCTGGTGAACAGACAGATTGTAAGGCAGTAGGAAATAGTTTACTGTGTGCTCATACACCTGTAGGTGGATGCTATAATCAGCATTTATTCTGAATCACAGTTTCCCCCACAATTAAACCTCAAAACTGCGAAAAGCACAACCTGCAGTCCACACTCCAACCTCAAAAGTGAATGAAGTCAGAGGATGCTCATAAGGAAGAACAGGAGATTATACAAGTGAAACAAAAGTAATCACACCTTCCTGAAAAACAGAATTAAAGAAGGGGAGGGAAAGGGGGAGAGAAAGAAAAATCTACACAAATGAAGAAAAACCAAAGGAAGAATATGGGTCTCTCCAAGAACCCTGGGATGGCAGACACTGAGAAAACGGACTTCAGAATGCAAACAATGAACAGCCACCAGATTGACTGGTCTCAAACTACAAACCT
>NW_007253495.1:2117-2985 GCF_000164805.1 Carlito syrichta
AGATAAACAAGATAGATGGTCCCCTAGCTAGACTGACCAAGCAAAAGAAAGAAAAAACCCAAAGAAGCACAATCAGAAACATAAAACATGAAGTCACATCTGATCATGAAGTAATACAAAAGATCATTAGAGACTTCTATGTACACTTGAATGGAAACAAACTTGAAAACCTCAAGGAAATGAAGGACTTTCTGTCATCACATAACCTGCCTAGGTTGACAAAAGAAGAAATTAAAACTCTAAATAGACCAATAACAATCAAGGAAAACGACTATGTAATAAGAAAACAACATACAAAAAATGCGCCCTGGACCAGATGGCTTTCCAGCAGAATTCTACAAGACATTTAAGGAGGAGCTGATTCCAATCCTACTGAAGGTATTTCAGGCGATTGAGAAAGATGGAACCCTCCTCAAATCATTTTATGAAGCTAACATCACATTGATACCCAAGCCATGTAAAGATTCAACAAAGAAAGAGAACTACAGGCCAATATCTTTGATGAACATAGATGCTAAAATTCTCAACAAGATCTTAGCAAACTGGATTCAACAGCACATCTCAAAAATCATCCATCATGACCAAGTAGGCTTCATCCCTGGGATGCAAGCCTGGTTCAACATTCGTAAAACCATAAATGTAATTAAATACATCAACAGATGTCAAAACAAAAACCACATGATTATATCATTAGATGCAGAAAAAGCTTTTGCTGAATACAGCACCACTTCTTGATAAAAATCCCTCGAACATCTAGTCATACGGGGAACATACCTCAAAGTAGTAAAAGCCATCTAAGAGAAACCCCCAGTCAGCATACTCCTAAATGGACAAAAATTGAAACCATTTCCCCTGAAAACTGGAACAA
>NW_007253496.1:0-603 GCF_000164805.1 Carlito syrichta
TAGGTAGCTTGCCAGTTAAGTCAGCTCGCTAGACAGTTTGCTAGCTAGCTAGCCAGTTAAGTCAGCTAGTTAATTCATCTGGCTTCCCAGCTGGCTAGGTAGCTAACTAGCTAGTTACGTCAGCTGGATAGCCTTCTGTCTAGCTGGTTAAGTCAGCTAGTTAATTCACTTGGCCAGCCAGCTGGCTAGCTAATTAAATCAGATAGACATGTCAGCTGACTAGCGAGTTGAATCAGTTAGTTAAGTGAGCAGGCTAGCCAGCTGCCTATCTCGGTAGCTAACTAGTTAAGTCAGCTGACTAACCAGCTGGCTAGCTAGTTAAATCACCTAGTTAAGTCAGCTCGCTAGCCAGCTGCTTAGCTATTTAGCCAGGTAGTTAATTGAGCAGGCAAGACAACGGTATACGTCAGTAGCAAGATAGTTAAGTCAGATGGCTAGTGACCTGGCTAGCCTGAGATGTCAGCTAGTTAAGTCAGCTGGCTAACCAGCTGGCTAACTAGTTACGTCAGCTAGTTGGGTCATCTGACTAGCCAGCTGGCTAGCTTGATAAATGAGCTAGTTAATTCAAGTGGCAAGCCAACTGGCTAGCTAGGTAGCTACATA
>NW_007253496.1:814-4829 GCF_000164805.1 Carlito syrichta
CTTCAGCTAGCTAGTTAATCAGCTAGCTATTCATCTAGATAATTAAATCAGCAGCCAGCTAACTAGTCAATTAGCTTGCTAGTTAAGTCAGCTTGCTAGACAGCTAAATAGCTTGATTGCTAGCTAGTTATGTCAGCTAGATAACCAGCTAGCTAGTCAGCTAGCTTGTTAATTCAGCTAGCAAACCAGCTAGTTACTTGGCTATCTAGTCGACTACCAACTCAGCTAACTGGACAACTAACCAGTGTGCTTGCTCCCTTTCCACCAGGTCAGTTAAATATTTGACTTGCTCGCCTGCCAACCGGTCAGTAAACTAATTGGCTTGCTCACCAGCCAACAGGTCAACTAACTTGTCAACTCGCTCTCAGGTCAACAGGTCATTGAACTAGTCGGCTCACCAGCCGACTAGTTATATCAGCTCACAGGTCGGCTCACTCACCAGCCGAATAGTTAAGGTACTTCATGCATCGGGACATTCACCAGCTGACTAGTTAAGTCGGCTCACTGGTCCGCTCACTCACCAGCCGACTAGTTAATTCTGACCAATCAGCTCACTCGCCAGCTGACTAAATTCAGTTGAGCAGTCATCTCACACACCAGCCAACTCGTTAAGTAGACTGACCAATTGACTCACCTACAGGCCGACTAGTTAAGGCAACTGACCAATTGGCTCACTCATCAGTGAAATTGTTAATTCAGCTGACCAATTGGCTCACTCGCCGGTAGGCTAGTTAAGTCAGCTAACCTGTTGGCTCACTGGCCGGCTGACTAGTTAAGTGAGCCAACTGGTCGGCCTACTACCCATCTAACTAGTTAAGTTAGCTAACCAATCGGCCAACTAGAGGGCCAACTTGTAAGTCAACAATTTCGGTCTGATAACTAGTCGGTTGATGAGTTAGGTCAACTAACAAGTCAGCCAACTAATCGGATGACTAGTTAGGACAATAAATTATTCAGTCAACTAGTTAACCAAGCTAACTAGTGGGCCAACTCTTAAGTCAATTCGTTTACCCAACTAAATAGACGGCCGTCTATTGGCCAACTTTTTAAGGCAGCAAACAAGAAGGCCAAATAGTCAGTCAATGTATTAAACCAGCTAACTAGTCAGCCGACTCTTCATCCAACAATTTAAGTCACCTATTTATCTCATTAACCGACTAGGTTAATTCAGCTAGATATCTCATTTACCAACGAGATAAAACAGTTAGCTAACTCGTTAACCAACTTGTTTAAGTCAGCTAGCTATCTCATTAGCCAACTAGTTATGTCAGTTAGCTAAGTCAGCTAGCTAACCAGCTAACTACCTAAGTCAGCAAGATAAATCAGCTAACTCGTTTGTTAGTTAACTATTTAAGTCAGATACTTAAGTCTGCTTCCTGACTAGTTAGCTAATTAATTAAGTCAGCTAGTTATTCAGTTAGTAAAATAGTTATCTAACTATTTAATTCACGTAGTTAAGTTACTGAGCTAAATAGTTAATTCTGCCAGTTAAGTCAGCATGTTAAGTCAGTTTTCTAATTTCATCAGCTGGTTAAGACAGCTAGCTAGCTAGCTAACAGGTTAACTTTGCAGGTTGACTCAACTAGTTAGCTAGTTAACTAACATATTAAGTCAGCTGGTTGAGTCAGCTAGATAGCAAGTAAGAAAACGGGTTGAGTCACTTGGTTGAGTAGGCTGGCTAGCTAGTTAGCTAACGAGTTAAGTCAGATGAATGAGTCAGCTAGCTACCTAGCTAGCTAATGATTTAAGTCAGCTTGTTGTGTCAGCAAGCTAGTTCATTACCTAACAAGTTAAGAAAGATAATTAAGTCACATAGCTAGCGTGTTAGATAATGAGTAAGCTAACTAGTTAGCTAGCTGGTTAAGTCAGCTAGCTAGCTAGGTAGCTAACTTTTTAAGTCATTTGGCTAGCTAGTTAGCTAGCTAGTTAAGTCAGCTAGTTAAGTCAGCTGGCTAGCCAGCTGGCTAGCTAGGGATTGAGTTAGGTCATTTGGCTAGCCAGCTGGCTAACTGGTTAATTCAGCTACTTAAGAGAGCTGGCATGTCAAGTGACAAGGTAGGTAGCTAGCTTGTTATGTCAGCTAGATAACTACCTGACAAGCTAGTGATGTCAGTGAGTTAAGTCACCTAGCTAGCCAACTGTCTAGTTGGTTAAGTCAGCTAGCTTAGTCAGATGTCTAGCTAGCTGGATAGTTAGGTAGCTAGCTAGTTAAGTCAGCTGGTTAGTCTGCTGGCTAGCTAGGTAGCTAGCTAGTTAAATGAGCTGGCTACCCAGCTTGCTAGCATAAGTCAACTAGATAAGTTAGCTGGCTAGCCAGCTGGCTAGATAGTGAGCCAGTTAGTTAAGTCAGCTGACTAGGCAACTGACTAGCTGTTTAAGTCAGCTAGTTAAGTCAGCTGTCAACCAGCTGGCTAGCTAGCTAAGACAGATCATTAAGTCAGTTGGATATACAGCTGGTTAGCTAGTTAAAAAGCTAGTCAATTCAGATGGGTATCCATCTGGCCAGCTAGTTATTTCACCTAGCTAAATCAGCTGGCTTGCTAGGAAGCCTGCTATATGTCAGTTAGTTATGTCAGCTATCTAGGTAGTTAAGACACCTAGTTAAGTCAGCTGGCTAGCTAACTAGCTGGCTAGGTAGCTAGCTAGTTGAGTCAGCTAGTTAAGATAACTTGCTAGCTAAGTAGCTAGCTGGTTTATTCAGCTAGTTAAGGCAGTTTGCTTGCTAGTTAAGTCAGCTAGTTAACTCAGCTGGATAGCCAACTGCCTAGCTGTGAAGCAAGCTAATTAAGTCCACTGGCTAGCCAGTTAGCTAGCTAGTTAAGTAAGATTGTTAAGAAAGCTCATTAGCAATCTGGATAGCTAGGTAGTTAGGTAGCCTAGTTAGCTGGCAAGACAGCAGGCTACGTAGGTGGCTAGCTAGTTAAGTCAGATGGATATCCAGCTGACTAGCTAAGTTCCTAGGCAATTAAGTCGACCTGCTAGACAGCTGGCTACCTGATTAAGTCAACTAGTTAAGTCAGATGTCTAACCAGATGACTGGCTATGTAGTAAGCAAGTTAAGTCAGCTGGCTAGCCAGTTGGCTAGATAATTAAGTCAGCTAGATAATTCAGCTGGCTTCTCAGCTTGCTGGTGAGGTAGCTAGCTAATTAAGTCAGCTGGCTAGCTGGTTAAGTCAGCTCGTTAATTCAGCTTTCCATCCAGCTGGCTAGCTAATTAAGTCAGATAGTTAAGTCAGCTGACAAGCCAGCTGACTAGTTAGATAGCTAGCTAGTTAAATCAGACTGGTTATCTCAGCTGGAGAACTAGGTAGCTAGCTAGTTAAACCAGATAGTTAAGTCAGCTGTCTAACTGGTTAAGTCAGTTAGTTAAATCAGCTGGCTAGCCAGCTGCCTATGAGGGTAGCTATCTAGTTAAGTCAGATGGGTAGCCAGCTGGCTAGCTAGTTATGTCACCTAATTAAGTCAGCTTCCTGGTCATCTGATTAGCTAGGTAGTTACATAGATAAGTAAGTTGGCAAGCCAGCGGGCTATGTAGGTAGGTAACTTGTTAAGTCAGTTGGCTAGCCATTAGGCTATCTAGTTATATCAGCTAGATAAGTCAGCTGGCTATCCAGCTGTCTAGCTAGGTAGATAGCTACTTAAGTTTAATGGCTAGCCAGCTGAATACTTCATTAAGTCAGCTAGTTAAGTCAGCAGGCTAGGCTGCTGGCTAGCAAGGTAGCTAGGCTATTAATTCAGCTGGCTCTCTAGTTGGCAGTCTAGTTAAGTCAGCTATTTTACTCAGCTGGCTAAACAGCTGGGTAACTAGTTAAGTCAGCATGTTAATTCATTTTTCAAGCCAGCTGGCTAGCTAGTTAAAAAGCTACTTAAGTCAGATGGGCAGCCATCTGGATCTCTAGATATTTCAGCTAATTAAGTCACCTGGCTAGCTAGGAAGCTAGCTAGTTAAGTTAGCTAGATACATCTGCAAGCTAGCTAGTTAAGTCACCTTGTTAACTAGCTATATGATAGATGA
>NW_007253496.1:5364-6585 GCF_000164805.1 Carlito syrichta
AAGTCAGGTAGCAAGTCAGCTAACTATCAGCTACCTAGTTAAGTCAGCTAGGTAGTCAGGTTGCTTGTCAGCTAGCTATTTAAGTCAGCTATCTAGTCAGCTAACTGATCAGCTAGATATTTAAATCAGCTAGCCAGCTAACTAGCCAGTTAGCTAGTTAAGTCAGCTAGATAGACAGCAAGATAGCTTGTTTGCTAGCTAGTTATTACAGCCACATAGCCAGCTAGCTAGTCAGTTATCTAGTTATGTCAGCTAGCAAATCAGCTAGTTACTTAGTTAACAAGTGGACTAGCAAATCAGCAATCTAGTCTGCTAAATAGTGGCCTCCCTTGCTCTCCATCAGTTCAACTAATTATTCTTCTCGCTCACGTGCCAACCGGTCAGCAAACTAGTCGACTCACTCACCAACCAAAAGTTCAACTAACTCGTCGGCTTTCTCTCAGGCCAACAGGACAGCTAACTAGTCGACTTGCTCACCAGCCAACTTGTTAAGTCAGCTCACCAATGGCTTTCTTGCTGGACAACTAGTTAAGGCATCACACCCTTCAGCTCACTCGATGGCCAAATAGTTAATCCAGCTCACCGGTCTGATCACTCACCGGCCGAATACTTAAGTCTTCTGACCAGTCGGCTCACTCGCCAGCCGACTAAATTCAGCTGACCAGTCAGCTCACTCACTGGTAGATTATTTAAGTCAGCTGACCAGTCGGCTCACTCACCAATTGACTACTTAAGTCAGCTTATCAGTCGACTCTCTCACTGGCTGACTTGTTAAGTCAGCTGACCAGTCAGCTAGTAAAGTCTGCTCTCCTGTTGGATTACCTGCTGGCCGACTAGTTAAGTCAGGTAACCAGTCCACGAACTAGCCTTCCAAGTCATAAAATGAGCTAAACAATCATCTGACTAGTCAATCAACTTGTCAGTCGACAAGTTAGCACAGCTAATAAGGTGGCCGAGTAATTAGGTCAGCTAACTTGTCAGCCAAATATGATATCTAGCTAGGGAGCTAGCTAGTTAAAGCAGCTAGTTAAGTCGGCTGACTAGGTAGGTAGGTAGCTATTTGAGTCAGCTATTTAGGTAAGCTGGCTAGCTAGTTAAGTCTCCTAGTTAAGTCAGCTCGCTGGCCACAAGGTTAGCTATGTAGTTAGGTAGTTAAGCCTGCTGGCAAGACAGTGGGCTAGCTATATAGGTAGCTAGTTAAGTCAGCTGGATAGCAATCAT
>NW_007253497.1:0-793 GCF_000164805.1 Carlito syrichta
TTCAGTCCATGTGTGACATTTTTTCATTTTTTTCTTTGTCCTCCTCACACTTTTTCATGGAATTGTTCATTGGCTCAATATTATAGATTTTGTTTATTTGAATTCTGGTCCTTGGTATGTAGTCAACGTACAGACATCTCAGTATAGTGTATTCAAAACTTATGATTCACATTTTTTATAATAATGCATTACTTAAAATTAGCCCAATAAAGAATACCTAAATTGAATAATAGTACTGTGTTCATCAGCCTCAGATTGTGTTACCACCCAAGAGGCTTGGCATCTTGATAACATTCTTCCAAACACATTTTTTATTATAAAATTATTAAAAGTGTATTACCCAGAAGAAAGAAAATGGTAAGGTTACCTGAAATCCACTACATGAATGTAGCCATTATTTACATTTTCCTCGTCTCCCTGGTGATGATGGTGTTAGTTAGATGTCACCCTTTATGGTATGTACAGTCTTCTAGACTACAGTTGGGATTTCTTTTTTCTTTCACCAGTTTGGTTCTCTTTTTTAAAGCATTTTTTATTTTAAAAATGTAGGGTACATTTCAGGATTAGGTATACAAATGGTCATTGAACAGGCAAAATTTGGGCTTCACTTTGGTCCCCACGTCACCTGCTTTGAGAGAGGTACCCTTGTTCTTGAAGTGTGCCTCACCGCTACCTCCCCTGGCAGTTTCCCACTATTGCCAATCCCTTTCTTATAGTATTATGATAATTGCTCAGGATCTGCTTATGAGAGAACATGTGGTACTCAGTTCTTGTTTCTGTGATAGATTACTGA
>NW_007253497.1:1909-3058 GCF_000164805.1 Carlito syrichta
ACTACCACAGCTTCACCCCACTAGGCTCAGGAAAGCTTCCTGCTTCAGAATCCCAAGTTTCTGAGAACACAGATATGGGCCACCACACTGGCTAATTTTTCTGACTTATTGTAGGGCTGAGGTCTTGCCATGCTGCCCAGGCTGGTCTCTAACCCCTGGGTTTAGGCAATCCTCTTGCCTCTGCCTCCCAAAGTGCTGGGATTGTAAGTGTGAGGCACTGCACCATTTCTAGACTGGTTTTATTTTCTATAAGAATCTTTGGGATGTGGGTGTGAGAGGTGGACAGTGAGAACAAGGAAGAATGGGGTGCCAGGCAGAGAGATGAGAGATTGTGAGGGCCCAAATCACAATTCATTAGAAAATGAATGCATTAAGGGAAGGGAAGAACCCCAGACCCACCTCAGAAAGAGGTAGCTTCACGTAAGGGCCTTGTAGGACTCCAAAGTCTGGGGCAGTCATCTAATTCTGGCTTGATGGGGTAAAGGCAGATTTCCATGTGTGTGTGTGTGTGTGTGTGTGTGTGTGCGCGTGTGCGCACGCGTGTGCACGCTCACGTGCTGGCATGTGCACACGTGCATGTCTGCTTAGGGAGTGATACTGATGATAGTTTAGACACAAATGTCCGTCCTGGGACTCAGGAGCCTCAGAGTAAAAGTTATGTCAGCAGCTGCCAGGTGAAGGGGCCAACACAGGGCACCCTACAAGAAACAAATTTGAGAGGCCAGTTAGAATCTACAGAGGGCAGGAAGTCACAAAATGAGGAGGGAAAGGAGAGCTTCCTGATATGACCCAAGTAGAAATGGAACTGAAGGCAGAAAGCTCATCAAGAGAGGGAGAGAGTTTGAGCAGAGGAAGGTTTCTTGACAGCAACCTGGGCAAAGGGGGGAGAATGCAAGGCAGATCAGGGTGTTCTCTAGGGACCGGGCATAGCAACTTCCTGAGTTAGGGCCTGTGTTTGGCAGAGTCCAGTGCCCAGCTAGGAGATTTTGGCAGCTTTTTCTGAAACAGTGGTCTGGGTGGATAGTTGTAGAATTTCAGGGATTGGTGTGGAGAGCTGTGGAAAAGCCAATTCTCCACCTCCTCTTTCTAAGATGACTTCCAACCAACCCCAATTGAGCTAGGCAGTTCACAAGATACAAGAAGATTTGG
>NW_007253498.1:0-2388 GCF_000164805.1 Carlito syrichta
CCTCATTGCTCCCCAGAATGCAAACACTGGAGTCACGTATGGTGGTACTCCTGGTCCCAGCTACACAGGATGCAGTGGCCTCCATCCTGGTGTGTTCTTTTGTGTTACCCCCATCGACAGAATGTGTGAATTCAGGCTGAGTTCCTGGCTCATGGCCATCAGCCCTGTGCCTCAGGAGGCTGAGGTGGGAGGCTTCCTGAGCCCAGGGTTCGGAGACCAGCACGAGTGACTTTGCCAGAACTTATCTTGGTGAGAGGTCCCCAAAATCGAGTCAGGTGTGGTGGCCCCCAGGTTCCCAGCTGCTCAGGGCCAAGGCAATAGGACCAGCCTAAGCCCCACAGGTTGAGGCCCCAGCAGCCACGATCATGCTGCCGCTCCCCAGCCCAGTTGACAGAGACTGGCGACAAAAAAGAGGCCTCCCACATGCATCAATATGGGAGTCCCCAGCTCCCCAGGGAAAGGTGAGCGGAGTCGATGGAGTGATCAGGAGAGGAGGGTGGAAGACAGGGCGACGGGAACCTGGGCTGGTTTGGCCTTGCTGAGCTGCCTTGATCGCTTTGTGCCCAATGGCCACCCTAGCTAGGCTCATCTGTTCTGTGAGCTCACACACGTCTTTCCTGTGGGGCATGAGTGTGGAGGGTAGAGAATGGCCTTCTGGGGCACATGGCTGAAGGCACAGGATGGACGTGCCTGGTGGCCACCTTTGAAACCACCCACGAATGATAGGCCAGAAAGTGCATTTTCCTCTCCAATCCCTGAGGGTGACACCTCATGCCGGGTGGCAGGGGTGGTGGTGGTGATGGTGGTGGTGGTGGTGGTGATTATTATTATTTGGTGTTGGAATTCCGCTCTGTAAGACTGGTGTGTAGGGGCATGCTCACGGCCACGGTGGATTTCACCTGCTGGGCTCAGGTGATCCTTCCACCTCAGTCTACACATTGGATGGAACCACAGGCCTGCGACTCCACACCTGGTTAACCTTCGGATTTATTTATGATTGACGATACAATGTCTCGTCCATGTCCCAGGCTGGTGTCTAACACACAGTCTCAGGTTGTCATTCACCTGGGCCTCCAAAAGGCAGGGAGGCCATGCTGAACCCCTGAGCCCATCTGTGGTTTTTGTGGTGATGGTGGTTGGTATTATTATTCTGAGTCGGATTCCTGCACTTTCACCCAGGTTGGAGTGACTGGGCCTGCTCTCAGTCACCACAGTCTCCACTGGCTGGGCTCTGGTGATCCTTCTGCCATGGGCTTCGAAGTGGGCAGAAAGAAAGGCCTGAGCCACCAAGCTCGGCTCATTTTTTGGGGTCTTGTAGAGACAAGCTCTCTCCAAGGTGCCCAGGCTGGTCTCAAATCTGGGGGGTCAGGTCATCCTCTGGCCTCGGTATACCAGAGCACCAGAATGACAGGCATGAGCCCCTGCTCATGGCCTCCACTCCATCCTCAGGACCCTACCACGAGGCCTGCTCCCTTCCAATGACCCAGGACCCTGGAGTGGGCAGCTGGATTTGCCTGCCGAGTCCTCCATGGGGGAAGGCCCTTGGTGCATGGGTGTGTCTCTGCCATGGCGACCACCTCTCCCCCTGCCTTGTTCCCCAGGGTGGACCCACTTACACCTCCCTGGGGGAGCTTCAGGGAAAGGGAGGGTGTGACTATTAAACCTTTGTTGGTGTGGGGACGGCCAGGCGACTCATGCCAGTCTCCGTATTACTTGGGGAGGCCGAGATGGGAAGATGGATTGAATCGAGAGCACAAGAACAGGTTGGACACCATAGCAATCTCCCACCTCTACCCCAAGCAAAACCCAGAAAACCTTGGGTGAGGGCAGGCCTCGGTGGGAGGATCGCCTCTGGTCCATAGTTCAAGACCAAGAAGGAAGACCAGGATGTCAACCAAATGGAAAACCTGTGATTACAGCAGTTTGGGAAGACCAGGACGTGAGGATGGCCTGAGTTCAGCAGTTTGAGAGCAGCATGGGTAACTTAGTGAGGAAAGAAAAGAAAAGAAAGAAAGGTAGAAAGAAAGGAAGGAAGGAAGGAAGGGAGGAAGGGAGGAAGGAAGGAAGGAAGGAAGGAAGGAAGGAAGGAAGGAAGGAAGGAATAAAGAAAGGAAAGAAAAACAGTAATAAGGAAACAAATCCATTCTCCTGCAAATATTCTGCCCTAATCCTTCTCCCTGCCAGAATGTGAATGTTCCCCCAGCTCAGCATCTTTCAACCTAAACCACCCCAATGGCTGCCCCTGCTTTGGTGTGCGAGTTCCCTAGACTCCCTGGCTGGATTCCTGCCGGCTCTCCTCTCTGAGGTGTGAAATGTGTCCCAGGCAGGCCGACGCTCCAACTCAACAATGAGGACCTTCTGCCAAGAAAGGCCAGGGATGCATCCTCA
>NW_007253498.1:2571-9007 GCF_000164805.1 Carlito syrichta
CCGTCGTTAACTGCCATACTTGAAATCATGGGCTCCAGCGATCCCCCCGCATTAGCTCTGGAGTGGACGGGATGACAGGCACCATGACCCAGACCCCCTGTTTGAATGGGTGCAGAAATGGGGTCTCCCTGCATGGCTCAGACTGTCTTGGTATCCTGGGCTCCAGCCATCCTCCTGCATTGGTGTACCAGAGCACTGGGATTCAAATATGGGCCGCCGTGCCAGGTCTTCTGGTTAGTTTTCGATGAAGGATCGAAGCCAGGCTCTGGGACTCAGCCTCATCATCCAAGCTCTTTGAGAGGCTGAGGCCAGCAACTGGCCTGAGCCCGTGGGCTGAGTCCTGCCCAGGACCCTCAGCGTGACTCGTCTCTACTCTCCATCGCAAATTTGCCAGGCATTGTGACTGTGCCTCTCATTCTGGCTCCTCAGAACACCAGGGAAAGCCTCACAGGAGATCAGTGGGCCAAGGCTGTGGTGGAAGTAACCAAATCACTGCCCAGCAACCTGGGTGAAGTAGTGAGACTCTGAATCAAATAAAAAATAAAAAAGTGAAAGAAAGAAGAGCATTCATTTGTGTATGGAGTTGAGATCATCGTGAACAGACAGAGATCATTTGGGGTGGAGGCTTCAGCCTTGACACTAGAGTTCCCAAAAGATGGTGAATCAGCAGACAATCGGGCTGTGGCTTTACAAGGCTAAGGCAGGAGACCACTGGAGCCCAGGAGTTCCAGACCAGCCTGGGCCACGTAGTGAGATCTCATTGCTCCCAAGATCACAAAAACTGGAGACACGCATGGTGGTGCCAGCATTCCTGGGTACATGGGATGCGGTGACCACCATCACAAAACATTCCTTTGTATTGCCAATGCCAACAGAACGTGTGAGTTCAGGCTGGGCACTGTGGCTAAAGGCCATCAGTCTCTTGCCCTTGGAGTCCGAGGTGGCAGGTTCTTTGAGCCCTGAAGTTGGAGACAAGGCAGGGCACCATGGCCAGACCTCGTTTCGGCGAGAAGTTCCCAAAATCGAGTCAGGCACAGTGACTATCTGAGTCCCAGTTGCTTGGGTCCGAGGCGTGAGGACCACCAGAGCCCTGCAGGTTGAGGACCTGGGAGCCACAATCGTGCCACTGTACCCCAGCCCATCCAACAGAGACTCTGGAGACAAAACGATGCCTCCCATGTGCATCACGATGGACGTACATGCCTTCCCAGTGAAAGGTCTTCGTGGGGGGGATGATGGAGTGATCGGGAAGGAATGGGCCCTCCTCCCACCCTAGGTGGCAGACCATGCATTCAGAAGCTCGGCGGGTCTCGCCGTTGCAGGACCACCTTGATGGCTCTTTGCCTGATGGCCACCCTAACATGGGATCGTCTGTTCCGGGACCTCACACACGTCTTTTCCATGGGCATGATTGTGGAGGGTGGAGGCAGGCCTTCTGGGATGTGTGGCTGAAGGTGAGGAATGGAGGTGCCCGGTGGCCACCTTTGAAACCTTCCGTGAATGACAGGAGGGAAAATTCATTTTCTTCTCACATCCGTGAGTGTGACTCCTCATGCTGGTGGCAGGGGTGATGTTGGTGAATATTGTTATTTGGAGTCGGAATTCCTCTCTGTTGTCCAGACCGGAGCACAGAGGCATGCTCATGGCCACCGCAGACTCCACCTGCCAGACTCAGGCGATTCTCCAACTTTGGCCTCCTGAGTGGCTAGAACCACAGGCCTGCGTCACCATGGCCAGCTAAAATTTGGGATTTTTTTTTATGGACAAGATGAGGCCTCCCCCGGTGTCCTGGGCTTGTCTCAAAAACAGTCTCTTGCCGTCCTCATGCCTCAGTCTCTGAAGGGCTGGGATGCCAAGCTGAGCCCCTGAGCCTGGCCTACGGTTGTTGTGGTGGTGGATTGTATTATTATTCTGAGTTGGAGTCCAGCTCTGTCACCAAGGCTGGAGCACTGGGGCCCACTCTCAGCCACCATGGCCTCCACCGGCTGGGCTCTGGAGATCCCCCAGCCTCAGCCCTCTGGAGTGGCCAGGATGACAGGCACCCATGACACCAGACCACCTGTTTGGATGGGTGCAGAGAGGGGGTCTCCCTGCACGGCTCAGACTGGTCTTGAGCTCCTGGGCTACAACTATCATCCCAATTCGGCCTCCCAGAATTCTGGGATTCCAGGCTTGTGCCTTTGTGCCCGGCCTTCTGTTTCATTTATGACAAAGGTTAGATGCCAGGCTTGAAGGCTCAACCTTGTCATCCCAGTGCTTTGGGAGACTGAGGCCAGTGACAGGCCTGAGCTTGCGGGTTGGAGATGCACCCAGGCAACTCAGCAAGACCTCATCTCTACCCTCCATCCCAAATGAGTTGGACATATTAGCACATGCCTATCGTTCTGGCTCCTTGGAAGGCTGGTGGGGAAAGGCTCACTGGAGCTTGGTGGGCTGAGTCTGCAATGGCTGGAAGCAAGCAACCGCCCTCCAGTTTGGGCAATGGAGTGAGATTCTGACTCAAAAAGAAAAGGAAAGAAAAGAAGAGCATCCATTTGTGTATGGAGTTGGGATCATTGTGAACAGACAGAGATCATTGGGGAAGAAGGTCGCAACCTTGGGTGTAGAGTTTCCAAAAGACAGTGGATCAGCAGACATTCTGAATGGGCTGTGGCTTTGGGAGGGCGAGGTGGGGACCACTGGAGCCTGGGTGTTAGAGACCAGACTGGGCCATGTAGTGAAACTCATCGCTTCCCGGAACGCAAACACTGGGGTTGTGCATGGTGGTGTGTGCAGTTCCAGCTGCATAGGATACAGTGGACTTCATCCCAGGGCGTGCCTTTGCATCGCCCTGCTGATAGCACATGTGAGTCCAGGCCAGGCACAGTGGCACACAGCCATCAGCCCTGTGCCCTGGGAAGCCGAGGTGGGAGGCTGCCTGAGTCCTGGGTTTGGAGACCAGCCCGGGCAACGTGGCAAGACCTCATCTCGGTGAGAGGTCCCCAATATTGAGTCAGCTATGGGGGTCCCCAGACTTCTGGATGCTCGGGGACCGAGGCAGTGGGACCACCTGGGCCCCTCACGTTGAAGCCACGGGAGCCAGGATCATGCCACCACACCCCATCCTGGCCAATGGAGACTCCGGTGACAAATAAGATGCCCCCCACGTGCATCATGACAGGTGTCCACTCCTCCCCAGGGAAAGGTCTGTGTGGGCTGGGGATGATGGAGTGATCAGGAGACAAAGGGGACCTCTTCATGCCTGAAGGTGACAGAACTAGGGAACCGGAACCTGGGCTCGCCACGGCATTGTTGAACCGCCTTGATTGCTCTGTGCCCAATGGCTACCCTAGCTCGGGGCCATCTGTTCTGTGAACTCACACTAGTCTTTGCCGTGGAGCACGACTGCGGAGGCTGGAGGCAGGCTTTCTGGGAGGGTGGCCGAAGGTGCCGGGATGCCCACCCCTTTGCCTGCCTCGATACCAAAGGTGCACTTGCTCACTCTTCCCATTGGACATCTCATGGAAAGGGAGGGTGTGACTCAAACCGTCGGGGAAGGGCTGGCCAGGCAACACACGCCTGTCTCCTTGGCACTCAGGGAGGCCAAGATGGGAAGATGACCATAGCCCGGGAGCTGAGACCAGGCAATATGCCCGGCTAATCTTTAGATTTATTTTTGATGGCCGAGAAAAGGTATCTCCCAGTGTCTCATGCTGGTCTTGAACTCGAAGGCTCAGGCTGTCCACTCTCCTCGAGCTCCGAACGGCTGGGATGACAGGCTGAGCCCCTGAGCTGGCCTGTTGATGTGGTGGTGTTGGTGGTTTGTATTATTATTCTGAGTGGAAGTGCTGCTCTGTCGCCCAGGCTGGAGCACAGAGGCTGGCTTTTGGTCACGGAGGCCTTCACCAAATGTGCTCTGGTGATCCTCCTGCCACAGCCTCCTGAGTGGACGGAATGATAGGCGTGCATCACCAGTCATGGCTCATATTTTTGACTTTTTGTAGAGACGAGGTCTTCCCCAGGTTCCTGGACTGGTCTCAAACCAGGGGGCTCAGGCCATCCTCTTGCTTCGACCTACCAGAATGCTGGGATTAGAGGCATGAGCTCCAGCACCCTGCCTCCACACCCTTGTCAGGGCCCCTCCGTGAGACCCTCTCTCTTCTGAAAACCTGGACACTGGTGGGAGTTCCAGGCACAAGGGCATGTCTCCACTGGGGCTCCACCTGCCTACTTCCCCAGGGTGAATGCACTCTTCTCCCAGGGGCTCTCTCATGGAAAGGGAGGTTGCGACTCTTAAAACTTCTGGGGGGCAGGAACAGCCATGTGACACACGCCTGTCTCCTCAGCACTTTGGGAGGCCAAGACGGGATGATGACCAGATATCAGGAGCTCGAGACCAGGCTGGACACCATAGCAAGCCTTCATCTCAACCTTAAGCATAAACCAGAAAACCTAGGGTGAGGCCAGATCTCAGCAGAAGGATCGCCCTGACCCAAAATTCAAGACCAGACAGGAAGACTAGGATGTGAACCAAATGGAAAGCCTGTAATCACAGCAGTTTGGGAGATCCAGGCCAAGAGGATGGCCAGAGTTGGGTGGTTAGAGAGCAGCCTGGGCAACCTAATGAGGAAAGAAAAGACAGAAAGAAAGAAAGACAGAAAGAAAGAAAGAAAGAAAGAAAGAAAGAAAGAAAGAAAGAAAGAAAGAAAGAAAGAAAGAAAGAAAGAAAGAAGAAAGAATGAAAACATTCTCCTGAAAATCTTCTGCCATCAGTCCTTCTCCCCCGCCCCCGACATGTGATGGTCACCTTCTAGACACAACACCCCCAATGGCTGCTCCCGCTTTGGTGTGAGACTTCCCGAGACTCTGTGGCCGGGTTCCTGCCAGCTCTCCTCTCCAAGGTGAGAAATGTGCCGAGGCATGCTGACCCTCTGACTCAGCAATGAGGACCTTTTGCCAAGGAAGGCCAAGGACACTTCCCTCACCTGAGGACATTTCTTCCCCACCATCCCATTTGTCCTGCTCTAAAGCCAGTCACCCTGTGAACACACTATGTGCAGTTGAGAATCTGTGTACAATTCTAATGTCTTTGGAGACAGGTCTGTCTCTGTGGCCCAGGCCTGGGCCCAGGGTCCACCAGCTTCAAAATCATGAGTTCTGGTGATCCACCCACCTCAGCCAATGGAGTGGCCTGGATGATGGGCACCTCGACTCCAGACTGTTTGGATGGATGTGGAGACAGGGTCTCCCTGTGTGGCCCAGGCTGGCCTTGGGCTCCTGGGCTCCAGCCATCCTCCCGCCTCAACCTCCCAGAGCCCTGAGATTCCTGGCGTAGGCTGCCATGCCAGTACTTCCAGTCCATTTATGACTAAAGAGCAAGGTCTGGTTTGGGGGCTCAGCCTCATCATCCCAGTGCTTTGGGAGGATGAGGCCAATCACCAGCATGAGCCTGTGGGCCAAACCCACATGGGCAACTTGGTGAGAACTCCTCTCTACCCTCCATCACAAATGAGCCAGGCATGTTCTTGCCTGCCTGTCATTCTGGCTCCTCAGAAGGTCAGGGAAAATCTCACCATAGCCCAGCAGGCTGAAGTTGCGGACACCCTTCTTGGGACCCCAGCATGAGGCCTGCTCCCTCATGAAGACCGGATCCCAGAGATGGCTGCCAGAGTTGCCCACCAAGACCTCACTGGGGGGAGTGCCTGGGGCAGGGGTGTATCTCTGCTGGGGAGAACACCCCTCTGACTTACTCTTTCCCCAGGGTGGTCCAGCCCACTCCTCTCAGGGTTCACCTCGGGGAAAGGGAGGGCATGACTCTCAAACCTTTGGGGGGGCGAGGATGGCCTGGTGATTCACACCTGTCTCCCAGGACTTGGGGAGGCTGAGATGGGTAGATGACCGGAGACCAGGAGCTTGAGACCATGTTGGACACCATAGCAATCCCCTATCTTGACGTTAAGTCAAACACAGAAAACCTTGGCTGAGACCAGGCCTCGGTGGTAGGATGGTATCCTGCCCAGAGTTCAAGACCAGGCAGGAAGACCAGGATGTTGATGAAATAGAAAGCCTATGATTGCAGCAGTTTGTGAGGTCTAGGCAGAGAGGTTGGCCCTGATTTGAGTGGTTTGAGAGCAGACTGGGCAACCTAGTGAGGAAAGAAAAGAATGAAATAAAGAAAGAAATCCATTCTCAGGTGAACTTCTCCCCTCAGTACTTCCCCACCCTATGTTCCACATGTGAGGTCCCCTAAGCTCGACGCCTTCTGGTCCAACTCACCTCACCCAATGGCTGCCCCTGCTTTGGTGCAGGAGTTCCAAAGCTCCCTGGACCGGTTCATGCCAGCTTTCCTCTCCGAGGTGAGAAATGCGTCCCAGGCAGGCCGACTTCCGACTCAGCAACAAGGCCCTTCCTCCCAGAAAGGCCAGGGACACCTCTCACCCAGGAAAATTTCATCCCC
>NW_007253499.1:0-727 GCF_000164805.1 Carlito syrichta
TAAGTCTGATAAATCTGATTTTTGCTCATGAGAATGATGTGCAATGATAAAAGAAAAATGAGCCATGAGGGAATGTTTTACTGGAGTTGAAACTTGATCTACTTCAGTTAGAGTAAAGGAAAATTAATACAAAAATACATACTGAGAATGAATAGTTTTATTAACAATGACAAATGAACATTCTTATTGATTTAGCAGAACTGAACTCTTTGAAGTTAAAAAGTTTACTTATACCTTTCAAATTACTCTCTTGATTGTAATACTAGTTTTCATTACTTATACCCAACTAGTAGCCTTTGATATCTTAAATTGCCTATTAAGTGTGTTCCAAAAATCAAATGAGCATAAATAATTCCAAATTTTAAATTAATTGGTAATTCACAATATCTATTTTTTATTTTGTTTAGGCATTTGTGCTTGATTGACATGTTGTTAATGTTTCTTTTTAATCTTGCAGTCTCGAAACTTATTTATATTCATGTAAAGCTAATTTAAATTTAATTAAAAGCAGACTGCTCTATTCTGTAGTTATTATGGATTCTACTCACGGGTATATATAATTAGGCATCTTTTTTTTCTTTTTTGCTTTCAATTTATAATTTCTTCCTAAACTGCAACATGTTTCCTAATTGCAAATAACCTGTAGGGCCTAAGCAGCAATAGATCATTTGCCTTTTCTTGCACTCCAAATATTTCATGACTACTAAAACTGGAATTCATAGTGCTT
>NW_007253499.1:1146-13109 GCF_000164805.1 Carlito syrichta
AGGTGAAAGTTTTAGGAAGTTTAAGTGAAATGTGACCCGCTTGATAATATCTCACCCTGCCAGGGGGGAGGCTTGCAGTCCTGCATTCCTTCCAGATTTTATATGGAAGACACCTTTTTCTTACCATCCTTAATTTGGAGTTTTGCTCCACAGATTGTGTCCCTAAGTAAAGGGTTCTTCTGCTAAAGGTTTTGCTAATTCCCAATTAGCAAATAATATTAATGATTTCTCTATTAATTTTACTTTTATTAAACCTTTGGCACCTCCTTTTAATAATATCTTCTTTAACCAAACATATAACAAAATTACATATTCAGTGACCCAAGTTCCATCTGTTCATATTTCAAAGAAAATTTTGTGAGAGAGTTTGCAAGGCTTGTGAAATTAGCATTTATATTTTCATCTCCCATAGTACCTAATCCTATAATTTGCACATAACAGACATGAAATTATGAAGAAATGCATATGGAAGTAAAAAAGTCAATTATAATCAAATGGAATCATCATATCTCTGTGGTTCAATCAACCAGCTATTTAGAAAAGGTACATTCAGGGCTCAGCATCCTGTGCAAATCCTCTGAGCAGTCCAGGGACCACTGTGTGTTATCATCTGTGCTTTCACTGACACAGAGAAAAAGAAGATAGGGACCAGAAGAGCCACATCCATGCAAACAGCATGTCCTGTGAAGGAAAGTGTTTCCTGAGTAGTCCAAGAAGATGATGCTATGGGGAGTCTTAGATGACTACTCCATTCACTGTTTCTGAGAACAAGAATTTACAATTGTTACTAAAGATATATAACAGCAACTTCTAAGCTGAGAAAGATTGAATGGAACAATAGATAGAAATGAAAAAGCAGATCCTGAACATGACCAGAAAGAAACATCCACAAGACATACATTCTTGTTCGTTCATTTTTGGTCATCTACTTCATTTTGACTAACCGACGTCTTTTCTTTGTTGCCTTTCAGCCATGGCTGTCCCCACCACCTTTCTACTGAAGAGACTCTGTGAGTCAATGCCTGAACTAGGAGATGGGAGTGTGGCTTCCATGTGCAGCAAAGCCTTCAAACAGACTATTTTCCTGGGAAGCAAGGTGAATCGAGGAGAGCCTCGGCCACATGAAATTACTAATCCACCGTGGCTTTCCAACTTTTTATTTTCTGAATCAAACGCATTTATCCTTTTTGCTATGAAAGTTCAAATGTGCTGCAATTTGCTCATGTCTCCCCAAATTTTATTTTTATTTTTTCACACTTGTAAGAGGAGAAATAACATTTAAATTGAGTTAGAAAAACATGGGTTGCAATAGTCCTTCAATCTGCATTAACCTTTACAATGAGCACAGTGTTCCTATAAACCTAGTCCTCATTTAAAAAAAAAAATTATATATATATAAAAGCTTGCATATGATTGTAGGCAGGTTCCTTCTTCCTAGCAGTCACTACCCATTTCATAAACCTGTTATGCTTACAGGTAATAAAAATATGAGGTATTTTCCAAATCCAATACTTCTCAATTTCAGATCTACAATGGTGATTTTTGTCTTCTAGAACTTGAGGGAAGTGAAAGGTTTCCAGCAGATCTCTCTCTCCAAGTATGTGAAACATATGAATTAAAAGCTAAATTGCCGGGATCACAATCCCACCATTTTCAGTTGCTAGCTGTGTGAGCCTGATCAACTTTCTTAACATCATTTTGATTTAGCACTATTTATTTTGTGAAATGGCAATAATATAATATCTACTTCAAAGAATTATTGTGAAAATTCAATAACAATATATGTAAAGGACTCTGATAGTATTTATTATATTAAATGTTACCATTTTTCATTCTTACTATCTAAATAACTTAAAAGGTAGTATAGCACTCTCTTGAGTGATCCTGCGTCTTTCTGGTAGTAAATAAATGTAAATATAAACAGGTATCCTCAGCAATAAGTGAGTTAAATGTGTGATGCAAGAGGCAGAGATAAGCATGGATGCTCTGAGATGAGGAGGCAGAGGGGACCTCCTGTGGAGGGCCAACAGAGAAACAGCCAAGTGCACATCTTTGTGTATGTAAATTGGAACTGCCTCTCAAACCTCAGGAACACCATGTTTGCTATGTAAACAGCTTCATCAAATGTAATGCATGTTATTTACTTCAAATTATGGTTCAAGATGTGCATCACACTGTCTTTAATATTTTTAGAGGTTAAAAATTCAAGGAAAAATATATTTCAGGTGCAAATCATACATGACTTTGGTTCACATTTTTTCTGGGCTTCTAACCTATCCAGCAAGGCAAGTAAACAGTATTGTGAACAATAAAGAATATAAAAATTGAAAGTAAGACAAGTTAATAAAAATTTAAAAACAATAAAGAATTGAATATAAAAAGTAAAATTATCGCTATTCACAGATGAAATGGTTGTTTATATAGAAAAATCCTAAGGCATTTACAAAAAATGCTAGAGCTCAAAAAACAATTTAGCAGAATATCAGATTTCAATGTCAATGTACAAAAGCTAATTGTGTTTTTAAACATTAAGAAAAATAATTAAAATGAGAAATAACATTTTCCAATAATATTTCAAAAGAAACAAACAATACAAACTCTACTAAAAATCTTAACCAAAGAATGGGTAAATCCTAGATTGCTAAAACTAGAATATATTGCAGAAAGACATTTAGAAAGACATGCATAAATAAATATGTATACCGCATTCATGGATTGGAAAACTTGAAATTGTTAGAATGTCAATTCTTTAAAAATTTATTGATAGAATCAAGGGAATACCCATCCAAATCCCAGAAAACTACTCTGTAAAACTTGATAAGCCACTTATAAAATGTATATAAGAAATCCAGGCTGGGCATGGTAGCTCCGCCTGTAATCCCAGCATTTTGGTAGGCTGAGGTGAGTGAATTGCCTGAGCCCAGGGATTCGAGATCAGCCTGGGAAACTTGGTGAGACCTTGTGTCTGCAATAAGTCACAAAAACTAACTGGGCATGGTGGCACATGTTGGTAGTTCTAGCTGTTTGCAAGACTGAGGTGGAAGGATTGTCTAAGCCCAGTAGGTTGAGGCTGTGGTGGCTGTGAACATGCTTCTGCACTCCAGCCTGGCCAACAAGAGTGAGACTCCAACTCAAAAAAAAAAAAAAGAAAAAAGAAAAAGAAGAAAGAAATGAAATTCAAAGGACGAAAAACAAACAAACCAAAAATAGCAACAAAAAACAAGTTTGAAAAACAAGTTGGAAGACTTCAACTACCTGATGGAGTGACATTCTCTGGAGCAGTACCAATCAAGAAAATGTAATATTGACAGGAATATAAGAAAATAGAAAAGAAAGAATATCCAGTTTTAGGCTCACATATGTGTGATCAATTAATTTTAAAAGTGTCAAGGTTGAAGGAGAAAGTATAGTCTTTTCAACAACTATAACCAATATGACTGGTTAATCATTTGGAAAAAATAAATTTGACCTTTTAGGCATACATACACAAAAATTAGGATAAGACATAAATTGTAGGTATAAACATAAAAGATAAAATTTCTCTCTCTTTCCCTCTCCTTTCCTGATGTTTTATTTTTGCCTTGCATGGCCTGGGGATAGGACTGCACTCTTACCTACCCAGGACTTGTAAGTAATAAATCTTTGAATGTGTTTCCTATTATGGTAGTATATTGAATCTGAACCTTCCATCTGAAGAACCAGGGGCTGCCCCAGGCCAGGTTTTCCCTGGGATACTAGGAGAATAAAAAAGCCAGCTCCCAATACCAGAGAAATGGTCAGGCTGGCATACACTGGACAAACTCCAGATAAGAGTCACAAGGGTGCCTGCCAGTCTAGACAAGTTTCCTGTATGAGGAACCCCTAGGTCATGATCAGGCATTAGGCTATCCATCAGATAAGTAGAAATGTCACCTGAAGGCACACTGTAAACACTCATGATAAGATCTTCTTTGTTTCTTGTTGGAACAGGGTTGCTAGCTACTCTGATACTGAAATTCCCATTTAGCAGAGGATTCTCAAGACAACAAAATTGTATACAAAATATATAAAGAACATTTATAATTTACAATTCAACAATGACAGCTTAATTAAAACAATCCAATAAAGATATACAAAAGATTTGAGCAGAAAGTTAAAATTAGTAGATATGAGAATGATCAAAGTCATATGAAAGAATGGTGAACATAATTTGTCATGAGAAAAATGATAATGAAAATCACAATACGATGCCACTTCATTTTTCAATAGAATGGCTGAAAAAGACTGACAATATGAAATGTTGGTTAGAATTAGGAGAAAGTGAAATTATGAAAATCTACTGGTGAATATAGAAAATGTAGCCATTTGGGAATACAATTTGGAAATGTCTTTAGAAGTTAATTTTATGCTTTCCAAACAACATAGCAATTTTATTTCTAGCTTCTAAACTAAAAGAAATAGAAATATATGTCCACTCAAATTCTTGTGCACAAAATATTCCCACAGCAGCTTGATTTATAACATTAAAAAATAGAACTCAAACATCACTAGAAGAATGAGTAAGCATGTTGTGATATTAACTCAATGAATTGTTACTTGACTATAAGTGTGAACCAAAGCAATCAACACAAATAAATCTCAAAAACTGTTTGAGCAAAAGATGTCAGACATAAAATAGTTAAGCTATGTGATTTCATTTATCTGAAGTTTTTCAGTAGTCAGAACCAAGCTGTGATGCTAAAAATCAGATGGGTGACTACAGAGTAGGGAGTTCAGAGGGTAGACTGGGAAGACGTTTGGGGAACTTGTGGGTGATAAAAATGTTCCAGATCTTTTTTTTCTTTTTCTTTCTTTCTTTCTTTTGAGTCAGAGTCTCACTCTGTTTCCCAGACTAGAGTGCAGTGGCACATTCACGGCCACTTCAGCCTTGACTTGCTGGGCTCAGGTGACCCTTCCACCTCAGCCTTCCAAGTAGCTGGAGTCATAGGCACGTGCCACCACGCTCAGCTGTTTTTTATTATTATTATTATTTATTGTAGAGCCGAGGTCTTACCAAATTGCCAAGGTTGGTCTCAAACCCCTGGAATCAGACATTCTCTGGCCTTGGCCTCTCAAAGTGCTGAGATTACAGATGTGAAGCTACCATGCCCAGCTAAAAATATTCTAGATCTTGATCAGGGTGATAGTTACATGAGTGCAAATATTTACAGAAATATTTCACTCTATATAATTTAAACCTGTGAGTTTAATTTTTAGTGAATTATGTATTGTTAAAGTTAAAATATGTAAGTTATGTAGACAATAGAAATAGAAAGACTGTCCCTCTGTTGTGAGGTTATCATAGATTTTCATTTTTTAAATAGTCAAAAGTCGATTTATTAAAAAAAAAAGTTCTCTGATCACATATGGATAATCTGAGATGCTTAATATCAAATAAATAAAGCCATCTTAGATGATGCTGCTGCTTTGTGAATAAGGTCTAGTCCCCCATCAGGGCAGTAGTGTCATCTCCTGCTGCATTGGTGCTGCCAAGAGGCCCCTGGAAGAAGACAGCAGTGCATGACTGCAGCACACTGAAGTGTCTCACACACAAAGTTGGAGGAAAGAAAAGTCACAACTCATTTGCAAATGTCAGTTGCACTCCCAGGTGATCTATAACTTCTGGACAAAAGAGGTGCAGCAATGAAGAAAACACACAAAGTCTCTGTCCTGGAGAATACAAAGCACACAAAATATATTTATGGGATCAGATAGTGTTAATCAACACAAGGGAAAATAAAGCCAGGTATGAACACACTAAGAAATGGTGAGAGTGCTATTGTTGAATGAGGGGCAAAGAAAAATGAAACTTAAGCAGAGACAATAGGTACACTTCCCTGGGGTCATGTTGCTGGTAGAAGAGCGGAAAACTTTGTGTTAAAGATCACTCCAAGACCTAACACTTCATTCAAGCCAAATAGCACCAAACTCCACAATTAAATTTGCCTCTGAAGAAAATTGTTGTGCATTATCACTTGAACTGCATGTATTTAATACTTCTTTTTTGATTGCTTTATGAAATAACTATTTTATGATGATTCTTATTTTATTTTTTTCAGTTGTGATCTCATTCTGTTGCCCAGGCTGGAGTTCAGTGACTTGTCACTGCTCACTAGAGCCTCAACCTCTTGGGTTCAAGGGATCCTTCCAAGCCAGACTGCCGAGTAGCTGGGACAACAGGTAAGTGCCACTACACTCAGATATGATTCTCATTTTAAGTATAAAATTACATAAGAATGCAAAAGAATTGTAAATGGGTCATTTGGCAATATGAAATGCGAATCTATACTACTTTTAGAAGAAAATCTCCTAACTCTGTGTTTTCTATGATTTTTTAACATATAACACACAATTAAACACACTGTGTAAAAAATATTGATGACTTAATTTTTATAAAAGTTTTAATTTTTTTGCTCTGCAACACAAAGTATTAAAATAATTAGACAAGCCACAGGCAAGGAGAAAAAATTTCACATCATATATCCTATAAAGGACTTTTATTCAAAACATATAAAAATCTCCTATACCTAAGCAAAAATTAAACAAATAACCCAGTCACATTAAGCCAAAAATATGAACAGACATGTCATTCTCTCTCTCTCTCTCTCTCTCTCTCTCTCTCTCTCTCTCTCTGTCACACGCACACACACACACAAACACACACACACATACATGCAGTAAGCACATGAAAATATGTTCAACATTGTTAGTTACTAGGGAAATCTAAATTTAAAACACAATTATATATCACTGCACATCTATTACAAAAGCAAAAAATGAATAAAACCTTCAATACCAAATGAAGATTGCTAGAGAAAACCTGAAGTTACAGGTGCACTTATTTATTGCTAGTTTGAATTACAAAAGGTACAGCTCTTCTGTAAAATAACATGGCAGTCTTTTGTGAAGTTACACACGCACCTAACACAAGATCCACAAGAGAAATGAAAGCATATGTTCACACAATAACTTTTATAACAATGTTTATAGCAGCCTTCTTTATAATAGTTTTAACTGAAAGTAATCCATATGTCCATTCAGTTGGTAATATATAAACAACATGCAGTATTCCATACAATAGAAATTATGATAAATGAAATATCAAGTAACATTACAGGTGAATCATAAATACATTTTGATAAGCAAAATAAGACAGACCTATAGGCTTCACACTGTGCTAATTTATTTGTATGATATTCTGGAAAAGGCGCAACTATAGAAACAGAAAGGAAATCAATGTTTGCCAAGAGTAGAGAGAGGAGAAAGTTGCTGATCCCAAAGCTGATGCTGGAAGAAATCTTGAGAGTAACGAAGGTGTTCTGAGTGGTGCTGTGGGGGTGGATATCTGAAGCTCTGCATGATTAAAGCCCACAGAACTCAACATCCCAAAGAGTGAGCTGTCAAGTGGAAAAATTAATAAGTAAATATTTCATAGATAATGAAAGCCAGTATGTTCACTGTCTGTGACAAAAAGCAAACAGGAAGATAAGAATGAAACCTGTGGTACCAGAAAACACTTGGAGATATCCATAGACCCCTGTGCTTATTTTAGTTTATTTACATAAAGGTAGATGCAGTAATAAGTATTTATTATATATGTATATGTGTTTGTATATATATGTGTTTGTTATATATGTGTGTATGTATGTTTGCATATGTGGAAATTATATATGTGTGTACACATATTTTGTGCTGTATATATGAATGTACATACATATATTTCCTAGCTCTGTCCACTGAAAGGTCTTGGAAGCTGTGACACTCCAGTGGCAATAGTCCCATGCAGTGCCCGCATAATGTTTCCTAATTACCATTTACTGATGAAAGAACCCAGTTCCTTGGAGAAATGGTTGATTCCAGGGTGAAGGCGGGTAAGATATAAAATTAATGTTGAAGATCTTGAGTAAAGAAGAAAAGAAAAAGAAAAATGGGCTGTGCACATATCAGTAGGACATAGGAAACAACCTGAAAGCTCCTAGGGCCAAAACTGGATAGATTTCTTCATCCTGGGTCTTTGGAATATGTTTCTCTATCCTATTTGGGTATTGAGTGGTCAATGGGTTGTGACGAGATGTGTCACATGCACAAGATGGCCCCATTGGCTTCAGATTAAGCATGGAAGACTCTCCTTTTCTTGTTTCCTCTGCTCAGAATCAATGACATTTAAATTGATAAAACCTCCATCAGCCTGCATCGGTCGATTTCCATGATGAACATATATAGCATGAGCAAAAAATGCATCTTTACATTCAGTCATTAGTATTTTGGGCTATTTGTTACTTCTGCATAACTTATCTAATTTGGATGCAAAATCTGAGGGTAGATGAATGATCATGGGAGTGAGTGAATTCTGGTGACATTGTCACTGAGAATTCAGTATACAAGTTACCTCTTTACTGAAGGAACAGCTAAATGGCAGTACTTTCTAAAGTAAACATACTTTCTGTAGTCCCATATTTACCATGCAGTATCTGGTTGTGGTTAGAAAAGTAAGGAAGGCAATGAAAATGAAAATGAACTATAAGAACGGAGCTCCTTCTCTAAAACTCACATACAGAGAATATGAAATAATTTATTCATGTGGAAGTTTTCCTGTTTTGGAAATTCCATGATTCTCATCCTCCCAATATATAGTATTACCAAGCTGTGGATTGCCATATTCTTTCCAACATGTTACCTCAGTGATCACTGCCCAGGAAAAGGATCAGGACCAGAGAACACATGACTTTGACCATTAGGCTGAGGGGCATAATTTTATTCCTTGTGCACAAAAGGATGTATCCAAAAGTTTTGAGCAGGGGAATCAAGTGTTAAAAGTGGTGTCACAGGGAGAGTAATGGGGAAATAGGATAGACTGAAGAAGATAGAGACTGAATGTGAGAATGTCTGGCCTTCAGTCCTCACACTGCCTGAGTCTTTCCAGGCCAAGAACTTTAATATAATTATTTTGTACTTGGGATGAAGTTTACCCTATCTGGGTTTTGTAGTTCCTTATTAAATAGAACAAATAAACGTACTGATATACCAGAAAAATCTCAATATTGCAAAGAAAGCTTATTGCTAGTTAATGTTTAAACAGACTTTCACTATTTTTTTCAATTTCAGTAAGGTGAAAATACAGAGCAAAGATACCAGAGGTGTGGTGAGTTAGGGAGATCAAAGGATAGGATTTTCAAAACTTTTCTTGTGACTTCCCGGAATGTTTTGTGAAATTCTAAGGATGCTTCTTTGCAAAGGTAATATTTGTAAAAATCAATCATATATTTTTTCTGTTTAAAATACTAAGTTTTCAATAATGTAAAACTCAAAGACCTTGACAGTAACTAAAATGTTGTGATTTCTAATAATTTCAGAGAAAAAAATCAAAATTTATTTTTTTCTTCTGGACATGGGAACAAGTTTTGAAATATACTTATGGGAGAGGAGAGCACAAATGCCAAAATTATTTTACAAATTTTTAAAATAAGAAAAAAGAAAACAATAGATTGAAAAATGGTCCAATCTCAGGAACTTGAAATTGTGTTCATACAACAATGAAAATTGCATTCCCAGTGATAATTAAGTGTTACTATAACTCCAAAGGAAACAGCCACCACTAAGGGGAAAATGGAGTGGCACTGACATTTGTAGCGTGTTTAGAAAATGCATGAGGCATAGCAGTTTCACCTCTCTAAAAGAGTCCATGTGGGAATGTGTCTATCCTAGATAAGAATGAACAGAAGTTAGCCTTAGATATGACAACTGAAATGCAGTTCTCAGCACTTTGCTGGAGGTAGAGATGGGACTATAATGGAAAGATGCATCCATATAATAAGTGAAGATGTGAAGGAAGACTTGCAGGGTGTGAAACTTTTATTCAACTGACTAATTTCTTCCTCCTAGAGCTCTGGGTTGCCTCTCACACTCCTGAGCAGCTATTTTAAGGAGTATAGATGAAATCTTTAAAAATTCTCAAATTCCACTTGACTTCAAGTTCACTGGTCATGTTTGTAGTTTTGTTATTGTATATCTGGTTCTTATACTGACAAATATTATCATAATGGAGTTGATAAATTGATAAATTTATTTCTTTTGTGAGAATGAATGGATGCTAATTTGGAAAGCAGGCCATGTTTGTCAGCATTTATTAATGTAATATTTTCCACTATTTAAAAAATAAAAAATATCTTAAAAAATCAAATTGACAAACAATGCACCACCTATTTTTTATAAATAAAGCTTTCCAAGGTCAGCATATTGAAGTGAGGCATGGTTATTTTTATCTTTATTTTTTTATCTTTATTTCAAATTATAATGTTATACTCCTTGTGGATTTCTGTTGTAATTCTGATTTTTGTACATATTTTCAATTTTGATTAGTATTTTTAAGACCTCTCCCTTAAAGTTTGTATCTAAGATCAATTCCTCACTAATCTTGGATGAATGGATGTGTGGTTTTGTGTATGTGTGTGTGCATGTGTAAATGTGTGGTTGGATGGAGACAGAAAGTGCATAGAGAAATATATTATTTGATGCTAGATACTATGGTTTTGTGCTCAGTGGTCAAGAGACTACATAATGGAACAGTTATAATTACATTCCTTTGCAGTGTACAAGAGCATGGTTATAAATTTAAGCTATGACAAATGGTGAATGTCTAAGTTGGGTATTTCCTCCTGGACTAGGCCATCGATTTTGTAACTATATGAAGTGAATCTGAGATCAGCTAAGTAAACATCCATTGAATCCAAGTGTATGGCATCAATTTGCCCCAAATTAACTATTCTTAGCTCACATCAGGGCACAAAACTGAAGGCTGCCCTTTTCTTAATTGTGAATCTTCTAGTTTCCTTTTTAGAGAACCCATAAAGCAAGAAGAATCATTGGTTCAAGTGTTACAGTTAACTATGTCATGCAAAAAAAGGCTCAGTTTTGAAGGTTACTGTAATTGGAAACTTCTGTAGATAGACCTTAGTAACCCAAACCCACACCATATACCTGGCTAATTTTTTAAAAAGACATAAGAAAAGAGGGGACCTATGGTTGTTACTTCATCAGTAATATGGTGTGTATTCATACCAAAAGGTTGAATGGAGTCAAGATTAGTGAACAACAAAGGATTCACTTTGTCTTGTGCTCTATGAGCATTTCACAATATGGAAATAAAGACCAACCAAATGAGAGTAGGCAAAGGCCACTTACACAGAGCTTGGTATTGCAAGGGAATCTGTCCCCACACTTGTGTTTTGGCAGATAAATCAAAGGCAGATAAAAAAGTGGGAAAGATTTGTAGTGAAAAACGGGAAGCCTTCATGTGTGCCCAGATGGAAGATCCAGGCACAGGGAGGCAAAGGCGACTAAGAGTCGGCATAGACATCCCATGGAATTGGTTATAGAACATACTTAGCTTTCTCTGGTTGGTCCAAAGTTTGAAGTGGTGGCAAAAATTAGAGAAACTGTCAGTTATTAATCAAGTGCTGGCTCTTTTTTGATGCTTGCTATAAGGCCTCTTGGATTGTTCATGAAGTGCTCTGATTTCCTGCAAGTCTGACTTTAGATAGTAGGTTAGCTGCCTGGGTTATTTACTATAGATAATGAATTGGTGTCCAAGGGCTGGTTCCTGCAGATCGTGGGTTTCATTTCTGTTTCAATATGTGGTCGGGCCATTGTACATTTGTGTATTTAGTCTCACAATACTTTGGAAAACAGGAAAATCAAACAAGAAAGAGAAAAATAGGAAAAGGAATAGGGAATGATGATATAGAAAGAATAAAGGAAGATGAAAGGAAGTGGCAGGCTAAGAGAGCAGGGAGACAGCCTACAGACTGGGAAAAATTATTTGCCAACTCCAGGTCTGACAAAGGTTTAACATCTTGGATCTACAAGGAACTTAAACATGCTGAAAAGAAAAGAACAAACAACCCCATTATAAAATGGGCAAAAGATATGAACAGACACTTCTCAAA
>NW_007253499.1:13560-16329 GCF_000164805.1 Carlito syrichta
ACGGTAGTAAATATCTGTCTGGGGATGGGGAAACACCTCTTATCAATAAGGGTGCCTGAACGAAGCATATTTGTATACCTAATCCTTAACTGTACAGCACAATATAATAAATATTGACTAAAAAAAATAGATAAAGTTATTCCTTGGGGAAAAAAAAAGAAATTAGAAGTGGCACTCCAGTGTGGTCAGCACCTGTCCCAGGGCAAGGATAGACAAGAGTTTCAAGAGTGTGGCTCCTCATCTTCCTCCTGTTCCCTTCAGGACCAGCCAGAACCCAGTCCAACCACCTTGTAGTGCTTGACCTGTCACTAGCATATGATCAAAACTGCTTGTGTCTATAATAGATCTACTTAAATTCAAAGTTATACATATAAGTTAAAGCATAGAAAAAGGTATACCATACAAACAGCAACCATAAGAGAGTTGAAGAGGCTATGCTAATGTTACATAAAACAGACTCTAACATATTAACTGTTACTTGAAGTACAGATGAATGTTTTATAATGATAAAATGGTCAATTTATTAGAAAGGGTATAACAATTATAACCATATATGTAGCTAATGACAGAACCTTAAGTATATGAAGCAAAAACTGACATTATTGAAGGTAGAAATAGACAATTCAACTCTAAAAGCTGAGCATTCAATATCCTACCTTCAGTGATGAAAACAACTGCAAGGAAGAATGTCAACAAAGATGTAGAAAACTTAACAGCTCCATGTACTAACCAGACCTAATAAATATACTTATGATACTTTATTCAACAACAACAGATTACACATTTTTCTCAAACACACATGGAACATTATCCAAGATGGTTCATACTCTAGGCTATAAATTATGCCTCAAAAAATTCAGAGAATTGAAATATGTTCTGTGAACACTATAGAATTAACTTGAAAATCGATAGCAGGAGGAAATTTGAGGAATTTACAAACATTTTGAAATTAAACAACAAACTCCTAAATAACAAGGAGCAAAGAAGCAATAACACCAGAAATCAGAAAGTGTTTTGAGACAAATGAAAATGAAAACTAATATGCCAATACTTAAAGGATGTAGATGAAATATTGCTTAAAGGAAAATTTATAGTTATACATGCAAATATTTGAAATGCACAAATGGACTCAAATCAATAACCAACTTTCCATTTTAAGATACTGGAAGATAAAGAACAGACTATATTCAAAGCAAATAGATGGAAGGAAATAAGAAGTATTAGATTAGAAATAAGTGCTAAGGAGAATAGAAAAATGATACAGAAATTTTAGTTGATTTTTTGAAAATATAAACAAAATTGTCAAACTTTAGGTTATATTTGCTATATAAAATACTAAATGATACTAAAATACTAAAAATGTACTAGATAAAATACTAAGTCAGTAATGGGAAAGCTTATATGTCTGATATTATAGAAATAAAAAGGATTATAAGAGAATACTACATGAAATTAGATAACTACATGAAATGGGAAAATTTCTAGAAAGATACAAACTGACTAAAGAAAAAAATAAAATATCTGAATAATGTGATAATACATAGAAACACTGAACAGATGAGTCTGAGGTGACTGCGTTGGTGATTTTCTAGCAAACATTTGAAAATTTGATGTCAAACCTTCCCAAATTCTTCCAACCCAAACATAGAAAAGTACTCTTGCTAATTCATACTAGATACTAGTATTTCCCTGATATCAAAAACAACACAGATAATAGAAGACACACACACTGTATAAATATAGAATCAAAAATTATGAACAAAATGCTAGCAAAGTAATTCAGAAGCATACAGAAAGAATTCTACATTGTGATCAGGTGGGATTTATTTCAGTAATAAAATGGTGGTAAGATATCTGCAATTAAAATAATGCAATACCTGATATTAATAGAATAAAGATCAATACTACCTGAATACTATCAGAGAAATGCAAACCAAAACTGAAACAGGATACTGCTTTATACACAATAGGCTAGCTATAATTAAAAAGTTAGACATAAGTGTTTATGGTGATATGTAGAAATTGGAACCTTTATCTCTTGTTGGTTGTGATGTACGTGGTACAGCTGTTTTGCAGAACAGTTTCTCAGATTTTCAAAATCTTAATCACAGAGTTATCATGCGACCCAACAATTCTACACTTAGATGCATGCTCCCTAAATTGAAAACTTAAAAGCAAATGCATTAATGTTTATTGCAGTATTATTTATATTAAACAAAAACTGAAGCCAACCAAATGCCCACCAAATGATAAATGGCTAAACAAAATGTGGTATGCTTATACAATGGAAGGTTATTTGACAATAAACGGAATGAAGTACTGATACATGCTTCATCATGGATTAATGTTGAAAACATTATGCTAAGTAAAAGAAGCCAGCCACGGAAGTCTATGTATGGCCTTATTCCATTTATATTACATGACCAGAATAAGAAATGTGTAAATACACGAAGCAGGTGAGCAATTGCCAAAGTCTCAGTTGTTGGGTAGGGGGAGGATAATTCGTAACTGCTAATGGGATGCGCATTATGGATTTTTGGGGGCGATTGTTGGGAAAACTTTCTGGTATTGGATAGTGGTGATTAATATGCAACGCTGTGAATATACTAAAAAAAAATCTCTGAATTGTATTCTTTTAATGGTAGAATTTTATGGTATTTATATCTCAATAAAACTATTCTCTTTTTTTTTTCTTTTTGAATTGGAGTCTCACTGCATTGCCCAGGCTGGAGAGCAGTGGCACACTCACAGCCCCCCAGTGTCGACCTG
>NW_007253499.1:16349-17200 GCF_000164805.1 Carlito syrichta
AATGTTAGATTTGACAAAAAAGGAATTTAAATCAGAAAATTCTTTTAGCAAATAGAGGACAAGTTTTTCACAAATTAGTTTTTTCTAAGTGTAATCCTATTGCATGTATATTTTGTTTTTTCTTTTTAAAAAGCATGTTATAAAATGTATTAGCGTAAGCATTCAGACATTTGTAGGTGGGAACGATGACAGGCAGATTCCACTGCAAGGTGCAGCAGATATCGTACTGGAAAGGACCCTACGTCTGGCACAGACCCAGAGAGGCACATTCCAACAAATGTGAGATGAGAGTGCTTCCTCGGGGAGAAATGAAAATAATAATTTGAAGCTTCATGAGCAGCAAGAAATGTTCCAATTTAAAACACCAAGAAATAGTACCATTGCTGAAAAAGGAAATCAACTTCTAAGTGTACCAAAGAGGTTGGAGGGCAAACGAGAGAAAAATTTGCTTTTGTTGCAGTACAAATAAGAGTGTTTTGCAAGGGGCATCGCTTATTAATGACAAACTCTGCAAATCCCAAATAAAACCCAAATCACTGGTCACATAATTCAAAATTCACATGTAATAAAGGCAAGGTAATGGACTCAAGTTATGGCCTGGCAAATATTTACTCCACTGACAATAGCTACAAAAGCACTCGGCCAGTTTGTACACAATGATGCCTCATGCATGCCTAAAGGGTTTCCATAAACATGACAGTATATACAAATCTGTACATGATCCGCCAGGTCGACTCTCCATCTCCCTGAGAGAGTGATCAACTTAAAATGTTTGTTGCTTTGAACTACTAAGTTTGGGGTAATTTATAAAGCAGTAATAGATAATTATAAAAATTGTAGTACCCAGAATT
>NW_007253500.1:0-13604 GCF_000164805.1 Carlito syrichta
TGTGAGTGGGGTATTAAAGTCCCCAGTTATGATGGAGTTAGAGTCAAAGTCTTTCTTTAGTTTCCTAGAAGTTGCTTTATGAACGTTGACGCACCTATGTTGGGTGCATATATGTTTAGGATAGATATTTCTTGTTGATGGAGTGAACTTTTTATCATTATGCTGTGACCCTCTGTATCTTTTTAACTTTTTGTTAGCTTAAATGGTATTTTGTCTGAAATTAGGATTGTGACTCCTCCTTTCTTTTGTGTTCCATTTGCCTGAAAATTTGTTTCCCATCCTCTTACTTTGAGTCTGTGTATGTCCTTTCTAGTGAGATGGGTCTCTTGAAGGCAGTATATTGTTGCTTGGTGATATTTTATCCCTTTTCCTATTCTATGTATTTTCAGTGGTGTGTTTAGTGCATTCACATTCAGGCTAATTATTGAAATGTGAGAGTTTATCTCTATCATAGAGTTCTTATAGAGGTGTTGTTCTTCCAGTTGGTTTTTTGTTTTTTTGTCTGTCTTTTGGTTTGGGAGTTGGTTTATGTATATTTTATTCTTTCCCCTGTACTCTTGCGAAGAAAGTTGTTCTTTTTTCTTTTTCTTCTGTGTTTAGTACTTTCTTAAGTGTTTCATGTAGAGGTTGTTTTGTGGCAGCATAAGTTCTTAGGAATTGGATATCTGGGAAAGATTTTAATTCTCCCTTGCTGATGTAGCTTAGCTTGGCCAGGTAAGTTATTCTTGGTTGAAATTGTTTATCTTTTAGGACTTTGAAGATAGGGCTCCAAGCTCTCCTAGCCTGCAGGGTTTCTGTTGATAAATCTGCTGCTATTCTGATTGGTCTTCCATGGTAGGTGATCTGGCCTTTTTCTCTTACTGCCTTTAGAATTTTTTCTTTTATGCCTACTTTGTTTAGGCAAATTATTATGTGTCTAGGAGTTGGTCTTCTCATTTGTTGTCTTGCAGGGGTTCTCTGAATCTCTTGTGTTTGAATTTTTGCATCACTGATCAGGTAAGGGCAGTTTTCTTGAATGATCTCATGGAAACTTTGTTCCAGCATGGTCTCTGTCTCTCTTTCTGCCTCAGGAATGCCAATCACTCTTAGGTTTGGTCTCTTGAAGTAATCGCTCATCTCTTGAAGGTTTCATTGTGTCTTTTTTAGTTTGTTTTCTGTGTTTTTAAGAGTTTGGGTGAGTTCCATAGTTTGGTCCTCAAGCTCGGAGATTTTTTCTTCTGTTTGGGTAATTCTGCTTTCCATACTTATCAGTTTGTTATTTATTTCATTCACAGTTAATCTTTCCATTAATGTCTTGATATCTAGGTTTGTAGTTTGAAACCCTTCATTCTGGGGTCTCTTCATTGTTTGCATTCCGAAGTCAGTTTTCTCAGTGTCTGCCCTCCCAGGTGTCTGGGAGAGACCAATACTCTTCTTTTGGTTTTTCTTCATTTGTGTAAATTTTTCTCTTTCTCCCCCTTTCCCTCCCCTTCTTTAATTCTGCTTTTGAGGGAAGGTGGAGTTGCTTTTATTTCTCTTCTGCAATATTCTGTTCTTCCTTATGAGGATCTACTGACTTTGTTCACTTTTCAGGTTGGAGTGTAGGCTGCAATCTGTACTTTTTTGCAGCTTTGAGATTTAATTGAGAGGGAAGCTGTGGTTCAGAATGTATATACTGATTCTAGCATCCACAAACTGGTGTATGAGTGAACTGTAACCTATTTCCCTCTCCCTTACAATCTGTTCATTCAGCAGTATATAGTCTTGGTTCCTAGATTAAAATGGGGGTATAAAAGAGGAAAATAATGGAGGAAGGTAGGGTCAATAGGAAGTTAGAGAGAGAGAAGAGTGAGAGGGAAAACAGACATATATACCAACTATCAGGTGAAAAAGAGACACAAGGCCGGAAAGAATTCAAAAAAGACATAGTAAGATTCCCTAAAGAATACTGATAGCTACACAGAGACAGACGAATATAAGCATGAAACAGTGTAAGTCAGAAGGCAAACAACAAACATGATCAAAATAAACAGGCAAAATGATAAAATCATAAGTCACAATAAGAGATCAGACTAAAATCACTTCACTTCTGATCTCTGGCCTCTCTCCTTTGTTTTTCATTGCAGGCAGCTAGATTTACTCACAGTTTGGGTTTGGCTGTCTGGGAGTTGCTTTTATCTGATTCAGCTTAGGGGTGGGCTTTGTTTCCTGTCTAGTGACGTTACCTTAGGAACTGAGGTGGAATTTGTTGATAGGTGGGCAGGGCAATGGAAATCTGTGCCTGGAGAAAGGCAGAGGCAGATTCTCTTTCATAGATCTCTTTCTCTCTGCTTGTCTGGGTCCCCAAGCTTGGGGTCATGCGCTGAGTGCCTCAGCCAGGGTGGGCCCGGAGCTCCAGAGCTCCAAAGCTCCAATGAGCAGGTGGTGAGCAGTGAGAGCGGCCCTGGGCCCCCCACAGGGTACTTCAGTCAGGAATCGGACCAGTGTCTCTGAGGGGCGGGTGCCCAGGGCCTCCCTGAGTGATCGGTGGCTTGGTGCTGGGTGCCAGGTGAGAGACAATGTAGCCAGGGAGCTAACTGAGACCCAAGACTCCCACACACATGGTGGAACAGCAGCAGCAGGGGGCCACAATATCCAGCCCTGCATGAGACTGAAGGTCCCCAGGTCTCGGACCAGTGTGGCTGGTGGTGGGCTGGGGGATGGGGGAAGAAAAGTAAGATTCTTTTTGGGAACTCACGTTCAGAGAATCTCACAAGTTCACCTATGCTGTTGCCATCTTGTTCCCCCTCCCGACCATATAAGTTTAACTTTCTGTGATTTACCTATTCATAACTCTTATCCATGTTTTTTTGGCATTATTTGCCCTTCTCATATTAATTTTTAGGAACTGATTTTATATTAACCTTTTGTTCATTCTGTATATTCCAATTATCTTCTCCTTGTCTATTTATTTATTTGCTTGTTTTTCTTTTATGGAAGGTTTTTATTTTGAGATGATGGAATTTATCAATATTTTCTTTAATTTTTGTGTGCTTTGATTTTTTTTTTAGAGACAAGTTCTCACTATTTTGCCTAGACTGGTCTCAAACTCCTAGGTTCAAGCAATCCTCCTACTTCAACCTCCCAAAGTGCTGGCATTACAGATATGAGTAACTGCACCCAGCCCAAAAGTTTTAAATTGTTGCTTTTATCTTTAGCACTTTAGCACTTTAGTCTATCTGGAATATATTTTTGTAAACTAAGATACACCTTTATTTTTTTCATATTAAAAAACATATATGTATGTATGTTGGTGATAGATGTAGAAAATCAGCTCTTACAAATAATAAGAAAAGGACCATTTGTATACCTAACCCTGAATTGTACCTCACATATTCAAAGTAAAAAAGGGTGAATGATCAGTTGAATCAGCCAAATTTACTAGTTGCTTATTCCCTCTTATTTGTAAGGTACCCTGCCAAATACCCAGTTTGCATTTATGGAGGGCTTTGTTGCTGGGTTCTTTTCTCTCCTATTAATCTGTTTGTGTATCCCTGCTCAAGTACTTCCTATCACTTTGGAGGAAGTCTTACCATCTGAAAAGGCCAATTCTCCAATAAATACCAAAATATATAGATACCCTTACTGACTTAATTTTCTTATTATGGTGTGATAAAATTAGAAATTAAAAACAAGCGGAAAACTTAAAAATATTTAAAACTACAAAATGCCTAATTCTGACTAATTCATGGCAAAGAAGAAGTTATAATAGAAATGATAAAATATGTATATCTGAATGACAGTGACAGCATCACTTATCAAAATTTCTGGGATGCAGCTAATTTGTAGCCTCAATGGCACCAATTCTCAATTGTTCTTGTTTTCTAATGTATGCACTTAAATGATATGTTCTAATTGGATATGGTTGGTGCACAGGAACATTTTTAATTTTTTATATCAACCTTATACACGGCCATCTTGCTCAACCTCTCTTTAGTAGGAAGTATGATTTGCTGTTGGTCTTGGTAAATACCTTCTATTAGGCCAAGGAAATTTCTGTTTATTCCAAATTTGATAAGAATTTGTATCTTAAAAGCTGAAAAGTTAGAAGCATGCCTCTGAACAGTCAAGGATTCTACTTCTCTCCACACTGTGCTGGATGAATGTCCTAGCCAATACAATAAGGCAAGAACAAGAAATGAGAGGTTACAAAAGAAGAGACAGGACTACCATCATTCAGTTCTAATCAGCAAATAGGTTCCAGGGCATATTTTCTTATTTCTGACCCCTTGTTTAACCTATCTGCCTTGAATAAAATATTCTTTCATCCCATCTCCAATCTTAATTCTTACTATGTTCAGTCTCATTCTCAATAATCTTCCTAATAAGAGCTAATATTTATTGATTGCTTCCTGGTACCAGGTAGGCATTTAATATTATTTCTTAATCCCTAAAACAATGTTATGAAGGTTATTATTAGCTCCATTTTGAAAAATGAATACTCAGAGAGTTTAAGGGATTACACTGTGCTCAAAGGGCTGGAAAGTAGCAAAACAGAGGTGGAGCCAGAGCCTGTCCCTAACCCTGGCCGTTGCACTGGACTGCCTACCTTTTCATGATAGGGAACCCAGACTTTTCTGCCTACTTGCCTCTGCTTTAGTCTGGATTCTCTCTCTCTTCCCCCAAATCTTTGTATATCTGTTGTGGACACTGCAAGCCACTGCTCAGGTGCCCTTCAGAACTGAAGAACTTATCCCCCCAACTGCGGGACATGATACCCCCCAGCTGTCAGTCCTCTTTGGAACTGCCCTGGCTGTAGAGGCATCTGCCCAAGCCCACACTCCTTTCTAGAGGCAGCCTACATCCAACGACTACTCAACCTGAGGGTTAAAGGCCCAACCTGAACAACACAACTGAGGACAACTCTGAAGAGCCACCCCAGTTTTCCAGGAGGTCAGTGAGGGCCTTCTTTATGATTCACTGTAGCACAGTTTCTCCATTTGCTGACTCCTGCTTTTCCCCCCTTTTCTTCTGCAGGTGAGAAACCAAATAGTTTCCCTTACTTAACCCTGCACTATATATGTGGTCTCAGAGCCAGCTTCCTGGGGAACCCAAGATGTGATAGAGTCTAATCCTTCAAGGCATGCTTCAAATGCTGCCTCTCAATACCAAACCTTCCCTGAACCTCCCAGCCTAGATTAGACATTCTCCTCCCTTGGAAGGAATATATCTTGTGATGACAATTCCTCTCCACTGTATATGAATGCATTGCTGGTTCACGCCCATGTCAGATTTCATATTGTACTATGAGCTCCTTAAGGGAGGGGAAGGACATTGTGTCTGAGTCATTTCTCTATCTTCTATAACACCTGCCTTTTTTTTAAGATGTGGAGTACAATTCAGGATTAAGTGTACAAATATTCCTTATGCAGGTACCCTTGTTGTTGAGGTGTGACCCTCCCTCCCCTGGCAGGTCTCCTCAACTGCCAATCCCATCTCTCCATGGCAGTGTCCCATACTGCCAATTCTTTCTTATAGTTTTATGATAATTGTTCAAGGTCCTATAGCACCAGCTTTTACCTCTGAGTATGAGTTCTGGGGTTGAACACATCTGGATTCAAACACCTGCTCCACTCTTATTGGCATCAATTTCCTCATCTGCAAAATGGGGTCATGACAGCATCTTCCTCTTAGAGTTTGAGAATCCAATTCATATAGACTTCTAAGCTCAGAATCTGGCAGACAGAAAGCACTCACTGTTTGCCATCTATAATTACTTTTACCTACTGTCATGATAGCACTAATATATGTTTACTGAATAAGCTGGAAATGCCTGGTGATGACCAGCATAGAAGGCTCTACTGGCAGAGTGATTGTTTACTGCTTCATCTTCCTGGGAGACCGAGGAGATTGGCTGAAGGCTCCTCATTCCTCATCCATTGGTAGTGTGCCCACTTTGCTCTATTTCTCTCCTTCTTTCTCTGTCTCTGTCTCTCTTGCCATCAGGTCTCAAGGCTGGACCCTCCAGTATGCAAACCCTCACTCTCTCCAGCTTCCAAAAAACTAGCAAACTTAGTTCTGAATCCAAGGTCACTGGTACGTTTGATCTTGGTTACAAAGCAAGACAATTATTGGACACAAAAAGTCCTGATTTATTTATGAAATGTGATGGAAATCTTTAGGGCGAGAATTAAAGTCTCACTTGAGCCCAAGTCCTTGTTGCCACATGGTGAAAGGTTCATTCAAACGCAAGCCCCCACACACACCCTCTCTTCTCTGCTGAGAGTCTTTCCTCATTAGTGCTTCATCCCAAACACCACAGCTTCCAACAATCAAATTCACATCACAGCCGGGACAAGTAATTAAATTGGCCAAGCTCAACCTGTAATCCCGCGCCTTTGGGAGGCTGAGGTGAGTGAATTGCCTGAGTCCGCGGATTCAAGACCCACCTCAGCAACTTGGCGAGACTTCATCTCTACAGTAAACCAAAAATTAGCCGGGTGTGGTAGCGCGTGCCTGTAGTTCCAGTTACTTGGAAGGCTGAGGTGGAAGGATCACTGGAGCCCAGCAGGTCGAGGCTGCAGTGGCCAGGAGCAGCCACTGCACTCCAGTCTGGGCGACAGAGTGAGACTCCAACTCAAAAAAAAAATTCTGCAGGCATCAGAGCATAGAATAATGGATGGCTATTGTTAAGGAAGCCGAAGAAAACAGAATGAGACTGGAAATGGAATGGGCCTCAGGGTCCAGTTTCAGAGACAGTTGGGGAGGGAAAGGAGAGCAAGTGGGATACAGACTGACCCTCTCAGCTGATACAGCATGTGGGGTAGTAGAGTCAGTCCTGGAGCTGGAGAAAAAACCTGAGTATGAGGCCTACTCTGCACTTTCAAAATATGGGCCTCAGTTTCCTCAGCTGTGAAATAAGAAGGTGGGACTAGGAGTCACTCTCCATGTGGTCCCAGACCAGTAGCATCAGTATCACCCAGGAATCTGCCAGAAATTCAGATTATCAGGCCCCACTCAAGCCCTCCAGGCGATTCTGATGCATGCTGGTATTTAAGAACCACTGTTAGATAATTTTTAAAGATGAGGCCAGCAATTCAAATCCATAAAGGGCCAGGGTGGTAAAATAAAGGAGCCCAGTAGGTGAAACACACTGGACAACACAGGGACAGCGGGCCAGGGGCAAGAGTGTGCCCAGCCTGACAGGGCTGGCAGCTGCTCATCTGTAGCTTCTGCCAAGAATGAGCCTCTTGTATCTGGGAATGTCAGGGATTCTGCTTTTGCAAGAGAAACATAATATTCTGATTTTATGTGAAATCTCCAAATTTTAAAATGTGGATTTAACATTTCTTAACCTAATGAGGAACAAGAAGACCATGCTTCAGAGCCAAATTCAGTTGTGGACAGCCATTTTGCAGCCTCTATTCTGAGGTTTCCTTGACCTCCCTCATGATACATGCTACCCACTGTGCTCTTGCCTTTCTGCAGACCATGAACTCCCAAACTCCTATTTATAGAAGGAAGACTCCTAATCATCCTTTAACACCCAACTAACTCCAGGGTAACTGCCACCATGAATTCATTCTCAACTATCTGCTCCACTTTCTACCTCTCCACTAATAAGGCAGAGAAGAATCAAATACAGGCCAAAGAATTGACATATAGAAGAAGGTAACACAGAGGAGGAAAGATATGGAGACATTACAAACAGGTTTTTCCCACAGAGGAGGAATTAGGCCCCCTCAGAAGTTACCCTCCTGCTGCTTAAAAATTCTCCCAAATAAGAATACCAATCCCATTTGACCAGAATCTAATAAATTGAAGTTTAATATAACAAATACAAAGAAACACAAATACTGAATTCATAGACTAGATTTAAAAACAATTGATATAAAAACACCTTGGGTTTTTTGCTGACTGAGAGTTCAGAGCATGCCAATCATGTGATAAACTATCATCAAAAAGAAAAACAACTGCAAAGGTCTCATTAATTGAAAGAAAGTGTCTAGACAGCCCTACTCTGCTCTGAGCTGGTCAGACATTCCTAGAGTATTCTGGTTCATTCTGAATATTAACTTCTACAGGAGAGAAAAGACCTGGAGAATGACCCAGGGAGAGTAACTGAGGTGGGGAGAGAAGGCAAAGCCATGTGACCAGGGAGACAAGTGAAGGAACCTGGAAAAATTGCCCACAAGCAGGAAAGACCAGGGGGGTGGGAGTCGGGGGTCATGATTTGACTTTAAGCAACTGACAGGCTTCCATGTGAACCTTCAAGGGATGACCAGGACCCCTTAGTGGAAACACTGTCAGATTTCATTTCAACATTGGGGAGAATATTCTGATGATCACGGTTGTCCCCAGATGGAGTGAGCTCTCCCAAGAGGCAATGAGCACTCTTTTTGGAGACACCTCTGGCAGAGGAGGACAGCTGCTGGAGAGGATGAAGAAAAAGCTGACACTTACATCTACTCCTTTTCTTTCTCCCTTGTAATAAAGACAACCCAGTTTTTCTTGGGAACCACCCCTCATGTGTGAGTCAGGTGGAGCTGAGTGCATATCTGGCTTCAGGGGTGGGTGTGTTTCCCAGGCCTGGTCAGGCAGAATGCACCAGCTCCCAGACCACAGGTGCAGCTACGGGTATGCTCATGTGATCTGTGTTGGGCCAATCAGAGTCCAGAAGACCCAATTCTAGGCAAAGGAATCTGAAGCAGGTAGGATGTAACCCTGGAGATGCTGAAGCCATCTGGTCATCACATGGAGGAGAGAGTAGCTATGAAAGAGGAACTGAAATCATTCTACCAAAAAGACACCTGCACACATATGTTTGTTGCAGCTCTATTCACAATAGCAAAAACATGGAACCAACCATATTGCCCATCAAAACTGGACTGGATTAAAAAATGTGGTACATATACACAATGGAATATTATGCAGCCATAAAGAAGGACAAATATATGAACTTTGCAGTAATCTGGATGGATTTGGAGTTGATCATACTCAGTGATTTATCACAGAAACAAAGAACAGAATTTCAAATGTTCTCACTCAGAAAAGGACCTTGAACAATTATAATGCTGTAAGAAAGTGATTGACAGTATTGGGAAAGTTTTAGGGGAAGAGGGGTGTGGGATTGGCAGTTGAGGAAAACTGCTAGGGGAGGGAGGGGCATACCTTATCAACAAGGGTACCTGCATGATTAATGTTTATTATACCTAACCCTGAATTGTACCTTACATCTCTAGAATAAATAAATTTAAAAAAATAAAAAATAATAGTTTTAGAAAAAGCAATTATGCAATGATGAAAGACAGTGTAAATACACATTTTATTTCCTTCTCTTAAATGACTTAAAAGCAACATATATCTAATTGTATTACTGGGCTGGGTCTGTAGCAAATAGAAAAAAATTGTAATATATTAAAAAATAAGAGCAGAAAGGAGGTAGGTGGAAGCCGAACTGAAATGGAATAAGGAAACGATGTCAGATAGTAGCTCAAATCCACAAGACCAAATGAAGAGGACCAGAAGTAGCAAAATCAGGTTGACTCTAAATATATACTAGTTCTCCTTTATTTACTTGGAAAAAAAAAACTTTTTCTGAGTGGCAGTTTTATTCTGTCACCCAGGCTGAAGTGCAGTGGCACATTCACAACCACCACAGCATGACCTGCTGGTCTCAGACAATCCTTCTACCTCAGCCTTCCATGTAGCTGGAACCACAGGCGCACGCCATCATGCCTGGATATTTTTTATGATTTATTGTAGAGATGAGATCTTACCAAGTTACCCAGGCTAGTCTCGAACCCTTGAGCTCAGGAAATCTTCTTGCCTCCACCTCCCAAAATGCTGGGATTACAGTCACTCTACCCAGCTCAACTTCAGTAATAGACATAAAATTATATAAAGTAGTATTTCTGGTGATATACTATTAGGTTTATAACACATATAAATGTTAACCAACTTTTCCAATAAGCTAAACTACCGAATACAGAAGAAACTTAAAAAGCAGCTAATGTCCCACCTCCCAAATTCTCTAAGCATAGAATGTTCCATAGCCAATAATTCCCAAGTTATGTAATTTATTCCAGCGTACATATATACATAGAAAACATGGGACACATTCAGGGAAGGTATTTGTAGTCTAAAGTCCTTCTAGGTGAAGGAGATTTCTCCCTGCTAGCGGGCCTCTACCCATACAAGCTTGTGTGGATGCCCACACAAGCTCTCGCCAGACTGCTCTGTCCCTCAAGGATGCCTTATCTGGGCAGATCCTGCTCTGGTCAAGTGCATATCTGGTTGCCATGAACCCTAGCCCTGCCCCCATCCATGGCCCTCACCAGATTCCTGGAGTATGTTGACCATGCCCTTGGGAATGCCAGCCTTCAGTGTCAGCTATGCAAACTTCAAGGCTGTGAGTCGGGTCACCTGGGGGAGGAGGTGAAGAAAGAAGCTAGCTAAAGAGGTTTTTGAAGTGAGGTTGTGCCTTTTCTCCCTGTCTTCTCTCACTGCAGCCCAACAGCAAGCAAAGAGGAGCAGCTAGGTATCATACCACCAGGAGGAACCCAGGGAAGCCAGAGGACAAATGGCTTGTGACCAGCCCCAGACGTCACTGCCAGCCCAGCCAGCTTCCCCACCATTTCAGCTGGGAAGTGGAGCCTGCCAACCTCTGGTGCTCTAGCTTCTCTTCCCAGCAGGGTTCTGCCTCTTGGTCAGGCCTGAGCCCCCTCCTGCACAGTGACCATTTATAAAGCAGGAGGTTATGTCTCCTCAGAGGACTGCTGCAATTCTTAAATAAGTAAATGTATATAAATTACTACATTGTTATATGTGCTCAAATGTTTGAGAAGTGCCTGACTCAGAGGACTTCTTATAAATGTTGGCTGTCACTATTTTTTTGTTATGTCATATGTCAGCTACCATTATTTTTTGTTACATCAATACCATTGGGGCCAAACTGCCCTAAAGAAGCTGGAGAGCAGAGCCCCCCTGGGCACTCTGTCCATCCCACATTACAGATATTCTTGCCCCCAGTTCCTCACAGAGCTCTGGGGGGCAGGCAGCAGAAGGACTTAAGCCAAAGTATAGATAAAGAATCTGAGACTCATAGATGGTGCTCTTATCCCAGAGAGGACTTTCCCAGAATGCCTGAGTGACCCTTGATGTCCTGCCCCTATTTCCCTCCCCCACACCATGTAACTTTCCTAAGAGGGGCTGTGGGTTACAGATTCTGTCATTTATCCTGCCTCACTCCAGGACTTTGGGTCTCTGCAGTCACATAAGAGACACGGCACCAGCTTTACTGACAGACTACTCAGGCTGCCTCGGAAACATGGGGACTGGGCAAAGGACCGAGCAAGATTTCTGCTCAATTAATACAGAGAGGTAGCATTGGTGCAGAGACCCTTGACTCTCCTCACTGGGCAGCAGCTGTGAACACCAGCACAGCCAGCTGTTCTCAGCCACCCACAGTTGAAAGAACGGAGTCTGCTTTGGGCATCTCTGATCCCCAGGCCCATCTCTACCCACGGTGAGTGGAGCCCTGGGAAGACAGCTGGCATTACCCTTCCTCCAGGGCCAGTGTGGCCAAGAGGGACCTTCAGCATCCTCCCATTCAGAGTGAGCTCCCAATGCTCTCCGTGCCCACAGGCCCTGTCCAGAGTTAGCCCACACTCACCTAGGCAGGCTCGATCACCATGCTCCCAGCAGCCAGGAAGGCAGCTGTCTTCCAGGGCAGCATTTTCATTGGATAATTCCAAGGGATGACAATGCCATAGGCCCTGCCATGTGAACGAAGTCAGGCTTCTCAGCCTGGGTGGCCAGAATGGACCTGTCAACTTACCTTCCACACTCAAAGTCAGGCTTCCTCCTGAGAGGCAGCTCCCACCTACCTTTTCAGTCCTGGACACTATAGTATGAATTAGTCTGGCAGCAGCCCTTCTTCTTTGCAGAGCACAATGGCATGGGACACTGGACAGTTCCTGATGGGAGCTGCAGACCTGTCTAGCAGCACAGGCAACTGGGAAGGTTGATGGCAGGAAGGTATAGGTGAGAACACAAGCTGAGAGGGCACGGAAAGAGTCAGAGATCACAGGGTGGGCTAAGAGGACCTGGAGAGGGTCCACTTGAATGTGAGGTTGGGGTAGTCCCATGAAAGGAGAAGATGAGTCAGCATGGGAGGCCTGATGAGGTCTGTCTGTTCTACATGAAGTGATGGTGCCCAGAGTCTGTGTCATCCCTGTTCCCCAGAGAGAGCCTGTGTACCTCATACTCAGATTGCTGTGAGCATGGGAGGAAGAGGTAATATAGTCCCAGGAATCAGCAGGCACACTGGGCAGGTGTGAATCTGGGTGACCCCACCTCCCCTCAGCCCCTATAGAATGGGGCTGTAACAACATCTCTCAGTGTGTGTGCTAGACAGTTAGGTGAAGAGCCCCACACAGGCCATGTGACATATCACCATTGTCACCCCCCCATCAGAGGATATTTTCCTAAAGGACAATTTTTCAGTTGGACCTGGGCAGTGGGCAGAGCGTGCAAAGGCCAGCAGGCAGGATGGCCGTATGAGCCTCACAAGGAGTGCAGGGACTGAGCTAACATGGGGCAGTGGGCAGATCTGCATATCATCTAAGAGAACAGTGCATGGAGGGTTTTGGGTCCCATCCCCCACCCTATAAACCAAGCAGACCAGATGGGACAGAGGAGCACAGGCTATTCAGTATTCCCATGGGAGTGGATGGAGCCATCAGTGAGGGTAAAGGTGAGCTTATCAGGACTCCAAAGAAAACACAGCAGAAAAGTCCCATGGTTATGGATTGAACTGTTGCCCAAAAATTCATATGTTGAAGCCCTAAACCCCAGAACCTAGGAATGTGCATTTGTTTGGAAATAGGGTTGCCTCAAATGTAAATAAGATGAGACAAGGCCCCAAATCAAAAAGACTGCTGTTGTTGCTATTATTAATATTTTTTTTTGAGTTGGAGTCTCACTCCATCGACTGTTGCAGGGGAGAAAAATGAAAACAAATGATGGAGAAACAGCATCATTGGAGTGCAGCAGCACACATGCTCATGGTCACCCCAGTGTCGACGTGCTGCGGGGCTCAGGCAATCCTTCCACCTCAGCCTTCCAAGTAGCAGGAACCGAAGGTACACACTACCACAACCTGATAATTTTTTGATTTGTTGTAGAGATGAAGTCTTGCCAAGTTGCCCAGGCTGTTCTCAGACATGTGGGCTCAGACAATCCCCTCACCTCAGCCTCCCAAAATGCTGGGATTATAGGCTTGAGCCACCGCACATGGCCTATTTTTTTAAAGCCATGTGAAGAGCTAGACATGCTCATGGGGGAATTCCAAGTGGATCTGAAGGCAGAGATGGTAGTGGGGTGGGGTAGGGATGCAGCCACAAGTCAAGGAATGCCAGATTGCCAGCAAACCACCAGAAGCAGGAGAAAGGCCTGGAGCATATCTCCCTTACATTCCTGAAAAGGAACCTTGATCTCATACTTCTAGCCCCTAGAACTGTGAGGAAATAAACTGCTGATTAAGCCACCCAATCCATGATGCTGTGTTACAGCAACCCAAGCTGAGCCATACACTCATACACCAGTCAGTTAGGGAAAGACTGAGTCCTGGGACTGGGAGTGTG
>NW_007253501.1:0-4069 GCF_000164805.1 Carlito syrichta
TAGTTAAGTCAGGTGGCTAGTCAGCTGGCTAGCTAGTTACGTCAGCTAGTTAGTTCAGCCGGCTTCCCATGTGGCTAGCTAGGTAGCTAGCAAGTTGAGTCAGCTGGCTAGCCAGCTGGCTAGCTCTTTAAATCAGCGTGTTTTTTCAGCTCACCTGCCATCTGACTAGCTAGTTAAGTCAGCTAGTTAAGTCAGTTGGCCATCCAGCTTTCTAGCTGGGTAGCTAGCTACTTAAGTCATCTAGTTAAGTCAGCTGGCTAGCTAGGCAGCTAGCTATTTAAGTCAGCTAGTTAAGTCAGCTGGCTAGCTAGTTAAGAGAGTTAGTTAATTCAGCTGACTAGCCAACTGCCTATCAGGGTAGCTATCTAGTTAATTCAGCTGGCTACCAAGTTAGCTAGCTAGTTAAGTCACCTAGTTTAGTCAGTTCACTGACCAGCATGTTAGCTAGGTTGGTATTAGTTAAGTCAGCTGGCAAACCAGCGGGCTATGTAAGTAGGTAGCTTTTAAGTCAGCTGTCTAGCCTTTAGGCTATGTAGTTATGTCACCTAGTTAAGTCAACTGGCTATTCAGCTGTCTATCTAGGTAGATAAGTAGTTGAGTCTGCTGGCTAGCCAGCTGCCTATGTCATTAAGTCAGCTAATTAAATAAGCTGGCTAGGCTGCTGGCTAGCTAGGTAGCTAGGCAATTAAGTCAGGTGGCTAGACAGCTGGCCAACTAGTTAAGTCAGCTAATTTAGTCAGCTGGCTAACCAGCTGGTTAGCTAGTTATGTCAGCACGTTAATTCAGTTGTGTAGCCAGCTGGCTAGCTAGTTTAAAACCTATTTACGTCAGATGGGCAGCCAGGTGTCTCATTAGTTATTTCAGCTAATTAATTCAGCTGGCAAGCTAGGAAACTAGCTAGCTAAGTCAGCTTGGTATGTCAGCTAGCTAGCTAATTAAGTGAGGTAGTTAAGTCAGCTAGCTAGCCAGCTTGCAAGCTAGGTAAATAGCTAGTTATGTCAGCTGTCTAGCAAGCTGGCTACCTAGTTAAGTCACCTAGTTAAGTCAGATGACTACCCAGCTGGCTAGGTAGGTAGCTTGCTATTTAAATCAGCTGGCAAGACACCTAGCTACCTAGATAACTCACCTAGTTAATTCAGCTGGATAGACAACTGGCCTGCTATGTAGCAAACTAGTTAATTAAACTGGCTAGAAAGCAGGGAAGGTAGTTAAGACAGGTAGTTAAGTTATCTGGTTAGCACACAGGTTATCTAGGTAGTTAGGTACTTAATTCAGCTTACAAGCCAGTGGATTACATAAGTAGCTTGCTAGTTAAGTCAGCTGGCTAGCCACCTGGCTATCTAGTGAAGTCAACTAGTTAAGTCAGCTGGCTAGCCAGCTGGCTAACTTGTTAAGACAACTAATTGAGTCAGCTGGCTAGCCAACTGGCTAGTTTAAGTCAGTTAGTTAATTCAAGTGGCTAGCCATCTGACTAGGTAGGTAGCTAGCGAGTTATGTCAGCTGGCTTGCCAGCTGCCTAGCTGGTAAGTCAGGAAGTTAAGTCAGTTGGCTAGACACCTGTCTAGGTAGGAAGTAGCTAATTAAGTCAGCTAGCTAGCCGGATTTCTAGCTAATTTAGTTAGTGAGTTAAGTGAGCTGGTTAGTCGTCTGGCTCACATGGTGGCTCGCTAGTTAAGCCAGCTGGCTAGCCAGCAGTCTAGTCGTTCAAGTCTGGCAAGTTAAGTCAGCTGGTTAACATGCTGGCTATGTAGGTATCTAGCTAGTTAATGAGCTGGCTATCCAGCTTGCTAGCTTAAGCCAGCTAGGTAAGTCAGCTGACTAGCAAGCTAGCTAGATAGAGTGCCAGCTGGTTAAGTCCGCTAGCTTGGCAGCTGACTAGCTGTTTACCTCAGCTAGTTAAGTCATCTGGCAAACAGCTGGCTACCTACTTAAGACAGCTCATGAAGTCAGTTGGCTATCCAGCTGGGTATCTAGTCAAAAGCTAGTCTTCAGATGGCTATCCATCTGACTAGCTAGTTATTTCAGCTAGTTAAAACAACTGGCTAGCTAGGAAGCAAGCTATATAAGTCAGCTAGTTATGGCAGCTAGCTAGCTATTTAAGTCAACTAGTTAAGTCAGCTGGCTAGCTACATAGCTAGCTAGGTAGGGAGCTAGTTGAGCCAGCTAGTTAAGCAAGCTGGCTAGCTGGGGAGCTAGCTGGTTAATTCAACTAGTTAAATCAGCTTGCTAGGTAGTTAAATCAGTGAGTTAACTCAGCTGGCTAGCCAGCTGCCTAGTTGTGCAGTTATCTAATTAAAACAACTGGCTAGCAAGTTAGCTAGCTAGTTAAGTAACCTTGTTAAGTCAACTCACTGGCAAGTTGGATAGCTAGGTATCTAGGTAGTTAGCTGGCAGACAACAGACTGTGTAGGTAGCTAGCTAGTTAAGTCAGCTGGCTATCCAGCTGTCTAACTAGGTAGCTAGGCAATTATGTCAGCCTGTTAGACAGCTGGCTACCTGATTAAGTCAACTAGTTAAGTTAGATGGCTAGCCAGCTGGCTGTCTAGGTGTTAAGCTTGTTAAGTCAGCTGACTATCCAGCTGGCTAGCTAGTTAATTCAGCTAGATAATTCAGCTGGATTCCTAGCTGGCTGGCTAGGTAGGTAGCTAGTTAAGTCATGTGGCTAGTTATTTGGCTAGCTGGTTAAGTCAGCTATTTAATTCAGCTGGCCTTCCAGCTGGCTAGCTACTTAAGTCAGATAGTTAGGTCAGCTGACATGCCAGCTGGCTAGCTAAGTAGCTAGCTAGTTAAATCAGCTAGTTAGCTCAGCTAGAGAACTAGGTAGTTAACTAATTAAGTCAGTTATTTAATCAGCTGGCTAGCTGGCTAAGTCAGTTAGTTAAACCAGCTGGCTAGCCAGCTCCCTATGAGGGTAGCTATCTAGTTAAGTCAGTTGGCTAGCCAGCTGGCTAGCTAGTTAAGTCACCTAATTAAGTCAGCTCACTAACCAGCTGGTTAGCTAGGTAGATAGGTAGTTAAGTCAGCTGGCAAGTCAGTGGGCTATTTTGGTAGGTAGCTAGTTATGTCAGTTGGCTAGCCATTAGGCTATCAATTTATATCAGCTAGTTAACTCAGCTGGCTATCCAGCTGTCTAGCTAAGTAGATTGCTAATTAAGTTTGATGGCTAGTCAGTTGACTACTTCATTATGTCAGCTAGTTAAGTCAGCCGACTAGGCTGTTGGCTAGCTAGGTAGCTAGGCTATTAAGTCAGCTGGCTCTCCAGCTTTCCAGCTAGTTGTCAGCTAGTTTACTCAGCTGGCTAACCAGCTGGGTAGCTAGCTAAGTCAGCAAGTTAAGTAAGTTGTCAAGCCAGATGTCTAGCAAGTTATAAAGGTAGTTATGTCAGAAGGGTAGTCATCTGGCCTGCAAGATATTTCAGCTACTTAAGTCAGCTGGTTAGCTAGGAAGCTAGCTAGTTAAGTCAGCTTGATATGTCAGCGAGCTAGCTAGTTAAGTCACGTACATAAGTCAACTATCTATATGATAGTTAGCTAGGTAGCTTACTGGTTAAATCAGCTAGTTATGACAGCAGGCTAGGTAGGTAGCTACCTTGTTAACTCAGCTACTTAAGTCAGCAGCCTAGATAGTTAAGTCAGTTAGGTAAGTCAGCTGGCTAGCCAGCTGCCTAAAAGTATAGCTAACCAGATAAATCTCCTGGCTAATCACCTGGCTACTTCTTAACATCACCTAGTTAAGTCAGCTGGCAAGCCAGGGTGATAAGTAGGTAGCTAGCTAGTTACATAAGCTCGCTAGCCACCTGACTATCTATGGATATCAGCTAATTAAGTGAGCTGGCTAGCCAGCTGGCTAACGAGTCAAGTCACCTAGTTCAGTCAGCTGGATAGCCAGCTGCTTAGTTAGCTAAGTCAGCTAGTTTATTCAAGTGGCTAGCCATCTGGATAGCTAGGTAGCCAGCTAGTTAAGTCAGTTTGCAAGCCAGCTCTCTAGCTTGTTGCACCAGATAGTTAAATCAACTGGCTAGCCCCATGAATAGGTAGATACCTACCTAATTAAGTCAGCTGGGTAGCCC
>NW_007253501.1:4683-7448 GCF_000164805.1 Carlito syrichta
CAGTCTGCTATCTAGTTAAGTCAGCTAGCAAATCAGCTAGTTACTTAGCTAACTAGTGGGCTAGCAACTCAGCAACCTGGTCAGCTAACTAGTGGCCTCATTGGCTTTCCATCAGTTCAGCTAACTAGTCTGCTCACTCACCTGCCAAACGGTCAGCAAACTAGTCTTCTCACTTGACAGCAAAAAAATCAACTAACTCATCGGTTTGCTCACAAGTCAACAAGACAGTTAACTAATCGGCTTGCTTGCCAGCCAACTAGTTATTCAGTTCGCCAATGGCTCTCTCACTGGCCGACTAATTAAGGCATCTCACCCATCGGCTCACTGGACAGTCAACTAGTTAATTTGGCTCACCCATCTGCTCATTCACCGACCAACTAGTTAAGTTTTCTAACCAGCCGGCTCACTCGCCAGCTGACTAAAGTCAGCTGACCAGTCAGCCCACTCGCCAGCAGAATAGTTTAGTCAGCTGACCTGTCGGCTCACTTGCTGGCAGACTAGTTAAGTCAGCTTACTAGTCGGCTCAATTGCTTGCCGACTTGTTAAGTCACCTGACCAGTCGGATCTCTCGCCCACCGACTAGTTAAGTCAGCTCACCTGTTGGATCACTCGCTGGCCTACTAGTTAAGTCAGGTAACCGGTCAGCCAACTAGCTGTCCCAGTAGTAGTGAGCTTAAAAATCGTCCGACCAGTCGACCAACTTGTCAGCCGACAAGATAGCACAGCTACCCTGTTGGCTGACTAGTTAGGTCAGCTAACTTATTGGTCAATTAGTTGGCCGACTAGTTTAGGTCAGCAAACGAGCAGGCAACTATTAAACATTGCTAACTAGTGGGCAAACTCGTCAGTTATCTTGCTAAATAAGCTAACTGGTTGGCCGAAAAGACGGCCGACTTCTTAAGCCAGCTAACAAGTCAGGGGGTAGGCAGCCGATGTGTTAAACAATCTAAGTATTCAGCCGACTCGTCAGCCCACAACTTAGTTCACCTAGCTAACTCGTTAATGAACTCGTTAAGTCAACTATTTAACTCGTTTATCAACTAGTTAAAATGGTTAGCTAACTCGTTAACCAACTCATTAAGTCAGCTAGCTATCTCATTAGCCAAATAGTTAAGTCAGCTAGCTAAGTCAGCTAGCTAAACAGCTAGCTAGTTAAGTAAGCTGGCTAAGTCAACTAGTTCACTAGTTACCTATTTAAGTCACCTACTTAAGTCTGCTACCTAACTGGTTAGATAATTATTAAAGCAACTAGTTATTCAGCTAATTAATTAGTTAGCTAACTATTTAATTCAGGTTGTTAAGTCAGGTAGCTAACTTGTTAAGTCGGCCAGTGAAGTCAGCTAGCTAAGTAGTTAAGTCAGATAGATAACTCAGCTATTTAAGTCAGCTTTCTAATTTAGTCAGATGGTTAAGACAATTAGCTAGCTAGTTAGCTAAAGGGTTAAGTCAGCAGGTTGAGTGAGATAGTTAGCTACTTAACTAACGGGTTAAGCCAGCTGGTTGAGTCAGCTAGCTAGCTAGTTAGCAAACGGGTTATGTCAGCTGATTGAGTTGGCAAGCTAGCTAGCTAGATAATGAGCTAAGTCAACTGGTTTAGTCAGCTAGCTAGATCTTTAGCTAACAAGTTAAGTCAGATGATTAAGTCAGCTAGCTAGCACATTAGATAAGGAGTAAGCTTACTAGTTAGCTAGCTGGTTGTCAGCAAGCTAGCTATGACACTAAGTCAGCTTTTTAGCTAGGTAGCTAGCTTATTAGATAACTATTTAAGACAGCTGGCTAGCTAGGTAGCTAGCTAGTTAGCTAAATATATGTCAGCTGGCCAACTAGGTAACTAGCTAGTTAACCCAGCTAGTTAAGTCAGCTGGCTAGCCAGACGGCTAGCTAGATAGAAAGCTAGTTAAGTCAGTTGGCTAGCCAGCTGGCTAGCTGGTTAATTCAGCTAGTTAAGAGAGCTGGCTAGCCAACTGGCAATGTATGTAGCTAGCTAGTTAAGTCAGTTAGATAGCTACAAGTTTAGCTAGTGATGTCAGCATGTTAAGTCAGCTGGCTAGCCAATTGGCTACCTGGTTAAGTCAGCTAATTTAGTCAGCTGTCTAGCAACCTGGTTAGGCAGGTAGCTAGCTAGATATGTCAGCTTGCTAGCCAGCAGGCTAACTATTCAAGTCAGATAGTTAAGTCAGCTGGCTAGCCTGTAGGCTCTGTAGGTATCTAGCTAGTTAAGTGAGTTGGCTTGCCAGCTTGCTATGTTAAGTCAGCTAGGTAAGTTAGCTGGCTAGCCTACTGGCTAAATATGTAGCCAGCAAGTTATGTCACCTGGCTAGTCAGCTGACTAGCTGGTTAAGTCAGCTAGTTAAATCAGATGGCAACATGCTCCCTAACTAATTAAGAAAACTCGTTAAGTCTGTTGGATTGTTAGCTTGTTAAAAACTTGTTAAAAAGCTTGTTAGCATGTTAAAAAGCTAGTTGTGTCAGATGACTACCTAGGAATCTAGATATATACGTGAGCTAGTTATGTCAGCTATGCAGCTCGATAAGCCAGCAAGCTAACTCAGCAGACTAGCTAGAGAGCTATCTAGGTAGCTAGCTAGTTAAGCCAACTAGTTAACTCAGCTGTCATGCTATGTAGCTAGCTGGTTAACACAGCAAGTTAAGTTAGCTTGCTAGCTAGTTAAGTCCGTAAGTTAAGTCAGCTGGCTAGCCAGCTACCTAGCTGTTCAGCTAGCTAGTTAAGTCAGCTGGCTAGCCAGTTAGGTAGTTAGTTACTT
>NW_007253502.1:0-923 GCF_000164805.1 Carlito syrichta
CGATTCCCCAGTGTCTAGCCCTCCTTCATTATTGATGCACCAGTGAGTTGTCCTCCTTTATGACTAGTGCAAGCTTGACTGGCCATCCTGCAAAATAATTGTATGACTATCCCTCCTCTGTCTAGTTTGTCTCAGTGACTGTCTCCCTCTATAATGAGTGACCCAGGGATTGGTCCTACTCTGTTATTGATGGCAGAGTGACTACCCATCCTCTGATGTATGTCCCAGTGACCAACTCTCATCTATGATGGGTTTCTCTATGATTGGGCTGCCTCTGTTATGGGTGGACTAGTGACTGGTCCTCCTCTTATGGCTGCCCCAGTAACTGCCCATACTCTGTCATGGGTGACTCAGTGACTCTCCCTCCACTGTGATGGGTGCTTCAGTGACTACACCTACTTTGTGATGGGTATCTTAGTATTGGGCCCTTCTCTGTGAAGGGTGTCCCAGTGCCTGGGCCTCTTTCATAATTGAGACTCCAGTGAGTAACGCTCCTGTGCGATGGCTCTATAGTAACTAGTCCTCATCTGTGATGAGGTTACCAGGCCTCCTCTATTTTGGGTGCCCCAGTGACAAGCCCTTCTTTTTGATAGAATCCCTGTGCCTGGTCCTTCTCTCTGGTTGTTTTCTTAGTGAGTGGCCCTTCATCATATAGGGTGTTTTCCTGACAGACAGTCGTCTATTCTTAGTGCCTCAGTTACAAGCCCTTCTTTATATGTGTGATCCAGAGATTGTCCCCCCTTTGTTATGGGTGCCCCAGTGACTTTGCCTCCTATGTGATCGGGGCTCCAGTGACTATTTCTACTCTATAATCAATGCCACATTGACTGACCCTCATATGTGATGGGTGTACCAGGGACTGGCCTCCTCTGTTTTTGGTGCCCCAGTGACTAGCCCTCTATTGTTAGAAGTGTCTCAGTGAT
>NW_007253502.1:2123-8226 GCF_000164805.1 Carlito syrichta
TCTGCTGAGATGTGCCCCAGTGACTGGTCTCCTTTGTGAAAATGCGTCAGTGACTGATCTTCTGTATGAACAGTGCCCCAATGACTACCTTTCCTCTGTTATCAGTGACCTAGCTACAGATGCTCTTTCCTAATGGGTGCCTCATTAAGTAGCCCTCCTTCAATTTGGGTGCCCCAGTGTCTGTGTCTCCTTTGTGATTTGCACCCCAGTGACAGGTGCTTCTCCATAATTTTTGCCCTAGTGACTAGGCCCCCTTGTTAACGTGTGTCCAACTTAATGGGTCTCTTCAATAATGGCTGCCTCATTGACCAGCCTTCCTTTATGATGAGTGTCCTTGTGACTGGCCTTCCTGTGTGATTAGTGTCCCTGTAATTGACCTTCCTCTGTAATAGGAGTCCCAGTGACTGACTCTTCTTCATCATCAGTGCCCCAGTGACTGTCTCTCCTCTGTGATGAATGCCACAGCAACAAGCCCTCTTCAATAATGGGACTTTCAATGACTAGCCTTCCTCTGTAATGCATGCTTTTGTGCCTGCCTTCTTAGTGATGGATACCTCAGTTACTGTCCTTTCTGTGTTTGGTGCCCCCATTGACTTGCACTCCTCCATGACTGGTGCTCCAGTGACTGGCACTCCTTTGTAATTGGTGCCTCAGTGACTGGTCTTCATCATTGATGGGTACTCAGTGACTGACCCTCCATTATTAATGGTGCCCAGTGGCAAGTCCTCCTGTGTGATGTATGCCTCAGTGCCTGGGCCACCTCTGTGATAGGTGCCTCAGTCATTGGCCCATAATCATACCCCAATGATTGCCCCCCTTCTAATCGTGTTCCTGTGACTGGGAATCCTCTGTGATGGGTGTTTATGACCCTTCTCTGTGATAGGTGCCTCAGCCACTGTGTCTCTTAGTGTTGCTTTTCCAGGTGACTAGTCCTCTATTATTGGTATCTAGTGCTTGGTCCTAGTCATAATGGGAATCCCACTGACTGACTGTCATCTGTGAGGAAAGCCTCTGTGATTGACCTTCCTATGTGATACATGCCACAGTTACTTTGCCTCCTCTGTGATAGATGTGACCCAGTGACTATCCCTCATCTATAATGGATGACCTAGTGATTAGCTCTCTTCTGTTTTGGGTACCCCAGTGACTGTCTCTGTTCTGTGATGTGTCCCAGTGGCTGACTCTCTTTTATTTTAGCTACCCCAGTGACTGGTTCTTCTCCATAATGGGTGCCCCAGTGACTGGCCCCTTCTATGCTGTGTGTCCCAGTGGCTGGTCCTCCTCCGTTAAGAGTGTCCTTTGTGATTGGATGCCAAGTGACTGGTTCTCCTCCATAATGGATGCCCTATTGACAACTTCTCTTCCATTATAGTTACCCAGCGATTGTGCCTCTTGTGTGATTGATCCCAAAGTTACTGGCTCTCCACTCTAATGGCTGCCCCAGTGAATAACTGTCTTCTGTCAAGGTTGTCCTGATGACTGGTCCTTCTCCATGATAGTCACCATAGTGATGATGCCACAAGACTAAACCTTTTATGTGTTGGGTTTGCCAGTAACTAGCACTCCTCTGTGAGGTGTGCGGTCATGACTGGTCTGTCTCTGAGATGGGTGGCTCCAATGACTCGCCATCCCCTCTTATGGGTGCCCAGTAACAAACCCTCCTCTGTGATGGGTTCCCAAATTACTGGGCCTCCTCGGTGATATCTGTTCCAGTGATAGACTCTCTTCTATGATGACTGTTCCAGTGACTGTTCTTCCTCTGTGATGGATGCCAAGTAACTATACCTCCTCTGTGATGGGGGTTTGAGTGAATGATCCTACTTTTTAATGAGCATTGTAGTGATAGGACCTATTCTTTGATATGTCCCCCAGTGACTGACCCTTCTCTTTGCAAAAAAAACCCAATGACTGACCCTCCTTATTGTTTGGCATTCTAGTAACTTGATTTACTCTTTTATCACTGCCACAGCAACTGAGTCGCCTACATAATGTGTACCTCATTGACTAGTCCCTCCTCCATTATGGATGCCCTTTTGACTGTCTCTGAGGTGACCACCCTACTCTTTCATGGGTTTCCCACCCAATGGGCTTCCTCTACAATGGGTGCCCTATTGACTAGTCCACCTTTGTATTGGGTGTCTCAGTGACTGGGCCTCCTGCACAATGTGTTATGCAGTTACTGTGCCTCCCCTGTGATTGATGCAACAGTAACCGAACTTCATACATGATGGGTGCCCCAACTACTTGCCCTCCTCTGTAATGGTTTTCTTGGTACTTCCAACTCCTGCAATTTGGGTGCCTCCAGCATTTTGCTTCTCCTCTTCGATTGGTGCCCCAATGACTGCCCACCTTCTCTGATGGGTGACCCAGGGACTAACTCTATTTTGTGATGAGTGTCCAGGTACATAGACATCCTCCAAATGGATGCCCCAGTAATGGGTGTCTGAGTGATTTGGCCTATTCCATAATAGGTGCTTCATTGACTGTGTCTCCTTTGTAATTGGATCCCCAGTCACTGTTTCTCCTTCAAATTGAATGTTAGTTGAATACTCTGCCTCTGTGGTGGGTGCCCCAGTGACTGACACTCGTCTGTGATAAATGCTGCAATGATTGAGCCTCCTCTCTATAGGTGTCTCAGTGACTAGCCCACCTCTGTGTGTAGTGTTCATGTTACTGGCTCACCTCTATGATGAATGACCGGCCTTCCTCTCTAATGGGCATTCCAATGAAGTCCCTCCTCTGTTGGCTGCCTAGTGACTGGCCCTCCTCTGTGATGGATTACCCATTGACTGGTACTCTTTTATATGGCTATCTAATTGACTTGTCCTCCTTTGTGACTGGTGCCTCAGTGTCTGTACATCCTCTGTGTTTGGTGCCTCATTGATTGGTCCTCCACTGTGATCAGTGCTCCAACTACTGACTATCCTCTGTAACCAATGTCCCAGTAACTAGCTCTCCTCTTTGATTGGTATCCCAGTGATTAGGCCTCCTCTGTGATGGGCTCCAGGGTGGCTGGTTCCCTTTTGTAATCACTGCCACAGTGATTGGCCCTCCTTCCAATTGGTGACCCAATAACTGGGCCTCCTTTCTGAAGGGTGCTTCCATGACTAGTCTTCCTTTATGATAGGTGCTTCAATGACTGTGTCACAGTTACTAAACCTCCTCTTCGATGAGTGCCTTTGTGACTGGTCTTCCACTGTGATAACTGTCTCAGTGACTGTGACTCCTATATGATTGGTGCCTCTTGGTTGTGCCTCCTCTGTAATGATTGTCCCAGCACCTATACCGCCTTCATAATGGATGCCTTAGTGACTAGCCCTCCTCTGTGCTGAGTGTTCCAGTTACTAGTTTTCTTTTGTGATGGTTTCCCCAGTGACTGGGCCTCTTCCATAATGGATGCCCCAGTAACTTGACTACTCTTTGATGGGTGCCCCAGTTACTGGTACTTCTCTGTTATGGATACACCAGACATAGGTCCTTTTTTGTAATTGAAGCCCCAGTGACTTCATCTCCATCATAGTGGTGCCCCAGTGCCTGGTTCTAATCTTTTACGGTTACCCCAGTGTCTGAATTTCTTCTGTGATTGGTAACCAAGTTATTGGCCCTAAACCATTATGGTTGCCACTGTGACTAACCTTCCTCTGTGAAGATTGTCCAAATGAATGTTCTTTCTCCATATTGAGTGTCCCAGTTACTGGCCCTCCTCTGTTATGAGTGGCACAAGAGTAGTCCTTTTGTGTTGGATGTACTGGTGACTACCTTTCCTCTGTGGATCATGCAACCATGACTTATATGCCTCTGTGATGTTTGACCCAGTGACTGACACTTCTATATGATGAGGACCCAGTGATTGGTCCTTTCTGTAATGGCCGTCCTAGTTACTGGTCCTACACTATTATGAATGTCCAGTGACTACACCTCCTCTATGATGGGTGCCATTATTGCTTGTCCTCCTCTGTTATGTGTGCCCAAATTACTGCCCTTCATCTGTGAAACAACCCAATGACAGATCCTTCTCTGTGAGTGGTGCTCCAGTGACTAGTTTTACTCTGTGATCACAACCCCAATGCCTGGGTCTCTTACATAACGGTAGCATCAATGACAAGTCCTCCTGTATTAATGGTGCCCAGTGCCTGTGACTTCTACATGATCAGTGCTTAGTCCCTAGGGCACGCACTTCAGTGATGGGTGTCCCAGTAACTAGGTTTCCTCCTTTTTGGTGTTCTCCTTTGTGATGGCTGTCCCAGTGACTATGCATCTTCAGTGGTGGGTGCTCCAGTGACTGGCCAGCCTTTGGAATGGTTGTTGCTGTGACGAGTCCTCCTCCATATTGGGTGACCCAGTGACTGGCCCTTCCCTGTTTTTAATACCACAGTGTCAAGTCCTCCTTTCTGTGGGTGACACATTGACTAGTCCTCCTGTTTGAGTAGTGTCCCGCTGACAAACCCTCCTTTGTTATAGGTTCCCCAGAGACTGCCTCTCCTCTGTGATAGATGTCCTAGTGACTAGTCCTCCTCTGTGACTGGTACCCGTTAATGGCCTTCTACTGTGTTAGCTCTCCCAGTGTCTGGACCTCTTCTTTGATGGGTGCCTCAGTGAATTTTCTCTTCTCTGTGATGGCAGTCCCAGGGACTGGGCAACCTCTGTGATCTAGCCCCAATGAGTGACTCTCTATTATGACCGTCCCTCTTAATATGTCTAATGTCTCATTGACTGGCCCTCTTTTGTGGTTGTGGCACCAGTGACAGGCACTTATCTGTGATGCATATCCCAATGACATGATTACTGTGTAATGGTGCCCTATTGACTGACCCTCCACTGTTATGGGTGGCCTAGTGATTGGCCCTTGTGATTGGTGTCTCAGTGACTGGCTATTCTCTGTGATAGATGGCCCTGTGACTGAGCTTCCTTTATAAAGGTGCCCCAGTGAATGGCCTTATCTGTGATGGGTCTTCTAGTAACTGGGTTTCCTCCATAATTTGTGTCCTGGTGACTAGCATTACTCTGTGATGGATGCCCCTTTGATGGGCTTTTCTCTGTGTTAGATGCCCCAGTGACTAAGCCTCTTCTTTAATGAGTGCCCCAGTGACTGGCCCTCCTCTGTGATGTTTGCTCCAGTGACTTGCCTTTCTCTTGCAAAATACTCTAGTGGCTTACCTATGCTCTGTGATTTGTGCCACCGTGACTGGGTTTCTTACATAATGTGTGCCACAGTTGCCAGGTCTTCTTAATTATGGGTGCCCCTCTGACTGAACCTCCTCAGTAATTGGTACCCCAATAACTGGTCCTCCTCCATAATTTGTGTCCTAGTGAACTTCTCTCCTAGTGATGTGTGCTTCAGTGCCTGACTCTCCTTTGTGATGATTGTCACATTGACTGAATCTCCTGTCTTTTGGGTGTCCCAGTGATTATCCTTTTTCTGTGATGGTTTCCTCAGTCCCTGCTCCTTCTCTATAAAATGGGCCCCAGTGACTGTAACTCCTCTGTGACAGAGGGCCTATTGACTGTTCATTTGCTGTGATTGGTGACCAGTGACTTGCCCTCACCCATAATAGATCCCTTGTTTAATAGCGTCCTCTATGATGGATGACCCAGTGTCTACCTCTCCTCTGTGATGGGTTGTCCATGAAATGGCTGAACTGACTCCTCCATAATGGTGCCCAAGTGATTGGTCCTCCTAAATTATAGGTGCCCCAATGACTGGGTTCCTCTGTGATTGGTATCCCAGTTATTGTACTCCTTCATATTGGTTACCCCTGTGACTAGCCCACATCTGTAATGGATGCTCCACTTACTAAGCCTCCTACATAACGGGTGCCTTAGTGACTGGCCCTCTTTAGAAATAGGTGTCCCGGTAGGGGGGGCAAGATGGCGACGGCATAGGTGAACTGATGAGATTCTCTGAACGTGAGTTCCCAAAAAGGCTATCACTTCGCTACCCCCATCCCCCAGCCCACCACCAACCGCGCTGGGGGCAGGCCCGGGAACTTCAGTCCCACGCAAGGCCAGATATTGTGCCCCTCCCCCCACTGCTGCCATTCTACTCGTGTGTGGAAATCTCTGGTCCCAGCCCCCTCCAGATCCCTCCCCGGCTGCATTGTCT
>NW_007253502.1:9624-12028 GCF_000164805.1 Carlito syrichta
GAATGAAGGGTCTCAAAATGCAAATGCAGATATCAAAACAATAATGGAGAGACTAAAAAGAATTGAGGAGACACAAGAAGAAACTAGGAAGGAGCTGATATCTGAGATAACAGTAATAAAGAATACTGTGAATGAAATAAATAACAAATTGATAAGCATGGAAAGCAGAATTACCCAAGCAGAAGAAAGAATCTCAGAGCTTGAGGACCAAAATATAGAAATAACCCAAACTCTTAAAAACACAGAAAATAAGCTAAAAAAGACTGAACAAAACCTTCAAGAGATGAGTGACTACCTCAAGAGGCCTAACCTAAGAATAATTGGACTCCCTGAGGCAGAAAGAGAAACAGAGACCACATTGGAACAAACTTTCCACGAGATCATTCAAGAAAATTTCCCTTATCTAATCAGTGATACAAAAATTCAAACACAAGAGATTCAAAGAACCCCCGCAAGACAACAAATGAGAAGATCAACTCCTAGACACATAATAATTCGCCTAAATAAGGTAGGCACAAAAGAAAAAATCCTAAAGGCAGCAAGAGAAAAAGGCCAGATCACCCACCATGGAAGACCAATCAGAATAGCAGCAGATTTATCTGCAGAAACCCTGCAGGCTAGGAGAGCTTGGAGCCCTATCTTCAAAGTCCTAAAGGATAAACAATTTCAACCAATAATAACCTACCCAGCCAAGCTAAGCTTCATCAGTGAGGGAGAATTAAAATCTTTCCCAGATATCCAATCCCTAAGAACTTATGCAGCCACAAAACCATCTCTACATGAAACACTTAAGAAAGTACTAAACACAGAAGAAAAGGAAAAAAGAACAACGTTCTTCACAAGAGTACAGGGAAAAGAATAAAATATACACGAACCAACCCCAAAAGCAAAAGAAAGACAAAAAAAAAAAAAAAGAAAAAACCAAGTGGAAGAACAATAACTCAATAAGAACTCCATGATAGGGATGAACTCTCACATTTCAATAATTAGTCTGAATGTGAATGGACTAAAACTCACCACTGAAAAGACATAGAATGACAAAATGGATAAAATATCACCAGGCAACAATATACTGCCTTCAAGAGACCCATCTCACTAGAAAGGACATACACAGACTCAAAGTAAGAGGATGGGAAACAAATTTTCAGGCGAATGGAACACAAAACAAAGGAGGAGTCACGATCCTAATTTCAGACAAAATACCATTTAAGCTATCAAAAATTAAAAAAGATACAGAGGGCCACTACATAATGATAAAAGGTTCACTCCATCAACAAGAAATATCTATCCTAAACATATATGCACCCAACATAGGCGCACCAACATTCATAAAGCAACTTCTAGGAAAACTAAAGAAAGACATTGACTCTAACACCATAATAACTGGGGACTTTAATACACCACTCACAACCTTAGACAGATCATCAGGACAAAAAATCAGCAAGGAGATCCGGAACCTCAATGAGACTCTGGACCAAATGGACTTAATTGATACCTATAGAACACTCCATCCAAAGACCACAGAATACACATTCTACTCATCACCACATGGAACATATTCTAAGATCGACCACATAATTGGACACAAATCAAGTATAAGCAAATTTAAAAGGACTGAAATTCTGCCATGCACCTTTTCGGACCACAGTGGAATAAAAATAAACTTGACACCAACAAAGTCCCCCCAAAACCCACAAAGACATGGACACTAAACAGCATGATGCTAAATAACTCCTGGGTCAATGATGAAATCAAAATAGAGATCAAAAGATACCTGGAAACAAATGAAAATAAAGAAACATCTTACCAAAATCTCTGGGATGCCTTAAAAGCTGTAATAAGAGGGGAATTTATATCCCTACAAACACACATGAGGAAAATGGAAGGAACAGAAATTGACAACCTAACAAGCCACCTGAAGAAGCTGGAAAAGCAAGACCACAAAAACCCTAATTTCAGCAGAAGAATCCAGATCACCAAAATAAAAGCCCAAATCCAGGACATAGAAGACAAAAAGATAATACAAAAAATCAATGAAACAAAAAGCTGGTTCTTCGAAAGGGTAAACAAGATTGATGGTCCCCTAGCTAGACTGACCAAGAAAAAACGAGAAAAAAACCAAATAAGCATAATCAGAAACACAAAAGATGAAGTCACATCTGACCCTGAAGAAATACAAAAGATCATTAGAGACTACTACGTACACTTGTATGGAAACAAACTTGAAAACCAGAAGGAAATGGAAGACTTTCTGACATCACACAACCTACCTGGGTTGGAACAAGAAGAAATTGAGACCCTAAATAAACCAATAACAATCAAGGAAATCGACCACGTAATAAGAAAACTTCCTACAAAAAAAGCCCTGGTCCAGATGGCTTTCAGCAGATTCTACAGACATTTA
>NW_007253503.1:0-761 GCF_000164805.1 Carlito syrichta
CCTTTCTAGCTAGTTTTCTGACTGCCTAGCCAACTAGCCTTCCAGGTAGGTAGCTAGTTAAGCCAACTGTCTAGCTGTCTAGCCAAACAGTTAGCTAACTTGTTAAGTCAGCTGGCTAGCCAGCTGGCCAGTCAACTGGCTTATCAGCTAATTAAGTCAGCTAGCTAGCCAGCTAGCTAGTTAAGTCAGCTAGTAAGTAAGCTAACTTTTCAACTAGCTTGTTAAGTCAGCTCGGTAGTCAGGTTGCTTGTCAGTTAGCTATTTAAGTCAGCTATCTAGTCAGCTAACTAATCAGCTAGATAGTTAAGTCAGCTATCCAGCTAACTAGCCCGTTAGCTAGCTAGTTAAGTCAGCTAGACAGACAGCTAGACTGCTTGTTTGCTAGCTAGGTATGTCAGCCACATAGCCAGCTAGCTAGTCAGGTATCTAGTTTAGTCAGCTAGTAAATTAGGTAATTACTTAGCTACCTAGTGGGCTAGCAACTCAGCTAGCTCGTCAGCTAACTAGTTGGCTCGCTCGCTTTCCATCAGGTCAGCTAACTAGTCTGTTTGCTCACCTGCCAACCTTTGAGAAAACTAGTCGGCTCTGTCACCAGCCAAAAGTTCAACTAACTTGTCAGCTTACTCGCAGGCCAACAGGACAGCCAACCAATCGACTTGCTCCCCAGGCGACTAGTTAAGTCAGCTCACCAATGGCTTTCTTTCTGACCAACTAGTTAAGCAGCTCACCCATCAGCTCCCCCCGACTGCCAACTAGTTAAT
>NW_007253503.1:1143-4055 GCF_000164805.1 Carlito syrichta
GCCAACTAACCATCCAAGTAGCAAAGTGTGGTAAACTATCATCTGACTAGTCGACCAACTAGTCAGCCACAAGGTAACTCAGCTAACAAGTCAGCTGACTAGTTTGGTCAGATAACAAGTAGGCCAACTATTCGGTCGACGAGTGAGGCCAGAAAACGGGCAGGCAACTAGCTAACATTGCGAACTAGTGGGCCAACTCATCAAACATCTTGTTAATGCAGCTAACAAGTTTTCCAAGTAGGCAGTCAACGTGTTAAACAACCTAAGTAGTTGGCTGATTCATAAACCAACAAGTTAAGTCACATAGCTAGTTCATTAACCAACTAGTTAAGTCAGCTAGTTAACTAGTTTACCAACTAGTCAAAACAGTTAGCTAACTCGTTTATCAACTCGTTAACTCAGCTAGCTATCTTGTTAGCCAACTAGTTAAGTCAGCCATCTAAGTCAGCTAGCTAATCAGCTAGATAGCTAAGTAAGCTAGCTAAGTCAGCTAGCTCACTAGTTAGATAACTCTTTAAGTCACCTACTTAATTCTGCTACCTAAGTTGTTTGATAATTATTTAAGCCGCTAGTTATTCAGCTATTTAAATAGTTAGCTAACTATTTAATTCAGGTAGTTAAGTCAGCTAGCTAACTAGTTAAGTCAACCAGTTAATTAAGCTAGTTAAGTAGTTAAGTTAGATAGCTAAGTCAGCTAGTTAAGTCAGCTTTCTTATTTAGTCAGATGGTTAAGACAGTTAGCTATATAGTTAGCTACCAGGTTGTCAGCAGGTTGAGTCAGGTAATTAGCTAGTTAAATAATGGGATAAGCCAGCTAGCTAGCTATTTACCAAATGGGTTGTGTCAGCTGGTTGAGGAGGTAAGCTACCTAATTAGTTAACGAGTTAAGTCAGATGTTTGAGTCAGCTACCTAGCACTTTAGATTATGAGTTTAGTCGGATAATTAATTCAGCTAGCTAGCATGTTAGATAACGAGCAAGCTTACTAATTAGCTAGCTGGTTAAGTCAACAAGCTAGCAAGGCTGCTATTTAAGTCACCTTGTTACCTAGGTAGCTAGCTGGTTAGATAACTATTAAAGTCATCTGAGTAGCTAGAGAGCTAGCTAGTTAGCTAACTATATGTCAGTTGGCCAGCTAGGTAGCTAGTTAGTTAACTCAGCTAGTTGTCATCTGGCTAGACAGAAGGCTAGCTAGGTAGTGAGCTAGTTAAGTCAGTTGGCTAGCCAGCTGGCTAGCTGGTTAATTCAGCTAGTTAAGAGAGCTGGCTAGTCAACTGGCAATGTATGTAGCTAGCTAGTTAAGTCAGCTAGCCAACGGGCCGGCAAGCTGACTTAACTAGCTGACTTCTACAGCGACTTAACTAGCAGACTTAAGTAGCTAGAGAGCTGGCTGGCCAGCTGAATTAACTAGCTGACTTAACCAGCTAGCCAGTTGGCCAGCCAGGTGACTTAACTAGATAGCTACCTAGCTAGCAAGTTGGGAAGCCAGCTGAATTAATTAGCTGACTTAACTTGCTAGCCAGGTGGCTAGCCAGCTGACTAAACTAGCTTGCTACCTAGCTAGACAGTTGTGTAGCCAGCTGAATTAACTAGGTGACTTAACCTGTCAGCCATCTGGCAAACCAGATGACTTAACTAGTTAGCCAGCTGACAAGCCAGTGGACTTAACTAGCTCTCTATGTAGCGTGCTGGATAGCCAGTTGACTTAACTAACTGACTTAATTACCTAGCCAGCAGGATAGCCAACTGACAACTAGATCACTACTTAGGTAGCCAACTGGCTAGCCAGCTGACTTAACTAGCTGACATAAACAGCTGACCTCCTTACTAGTCAGCTGAGTTAACTTGCTATATATCTAGCCAGCTGTCTAGCCAGCTGATTAAACTAGGTGACTAAACTAGCTAGCCAGCTGTAAAGCCAGCTGAGTTAATTAGCAAGCTAACTACCTAGCCAGTTGTATAGCCAACTGACTTAACTAGGTGACTTAAGCTCGCCAGCGGTCTAGACAGTTGACATAAGTATCTAGCTAACTAGTTAGACAGCTATCTAGCCAGTTGACTTAACTAGGTGGCTTAACTAGCTAGCCAACTGGGTAGCAGGCTTACTTAACTGCCTAGGTACCTAGCTAGCCAGCTGGATAGCCAGCTGAATTAACTAGCTAGCTACCTAGCTAACCAGCTGTCTTTTTACTGACTTAACTAGGTGATTTAACTAACTACCTAACTGGTAGCCAGATGACTTAACTAGTTAGCTATCCAGCTGGGGAGCTGGCTAGTCATCTGACTTAACATGCTGACTTAACTTGCTAGCAAGCTAATTTAATTAGCTGCCTTAATCAGCTAGCTGCCTAGTTCGCCAGCTGGCTTAACTAGCTGGATTAATTAATTAGCTACCTAGATAGCTATCTAGCTAGCCAGTTGACTTAACTAGCTGACCTAACGAGCTACCTAGCTGACATAACTAGCTGACTTATATACCTATCTTCCTAGCTAGCCAGCTAACTTAACTAGCTGAAATAACTAGCTAACCAGAAGACAAGCCACCTGACTTAAGTAGCTTTTTAACTAGTTAACCAGCTGCATAACCAACAGACTTAATGAGCTGACTTAACAAGCTAGTCAGCTGGTTGCCAGGTGAGTTAACTAGCTGACTTAACCAGCTATTCAGGTGGCTAACCAGCTGACTTAACTAGCTGGCTACCTATCTAGCCAGCTGATTAGCCAACTGACTTACCTTGCTGACTTAAGATAGCAAGCTGGAAAGCCAACTCACTTAATTAGCTAGATACCTACATAGCCTGCTAGCTAGCCAGCTGATTTAACTTGTTGACTTGAACAGCTAGTCTGTTGGCTAGCAAGCTGACATATCTAGCTAGCTACCTGCCTAGCCAGCAGGCTAGAAAGTTGACTAAA
>NW_007253503.1:4075-6518 GCF_000164805.1 Carlito syrichta
AGTTAAGTCAGCTGGTTTGCCAGATGGCTGACAGGTTAAGTCACCTAGTTAATTCAGCTGTCTACACAACTGTCTAGCTAGGTAGCAAGCTAGTTTAGTCAGCTGGCTAGCCACATCGCTAGAAAGTTAAGTCAGCTGATTAATTCAGCAGGCTTCCCAACTTGCTAGCTAGGTAGCTATCTAGTTAAGTCACCTGGCTGGCCAGCTGGCTAGCTGGTTAAGTCAGCTAGTTAATTCAGCTGGCCAGCCAGCTCTCTAGCTACTTAAGTCTGCTAGTTAAGTAGCTGGAGAAGTCAGCTAGTTAAGTCAGCTTGCTGGCCCGTTGGCTAGCTAGGTAGCTAGCTAGTTAAATCAGCAAGTTAAGTCATCTTGCTAGTTAATTAGCTAGCTAGTTAAGTCATTTAGTTAAGTCAGCTGTCTAGCCAGATGCAAAGCAGGGTACTAGGTAGTTAAATCAGCTGGCTAGCCAGGTGGGTGGCTAGTTAAGTCATGCAGTTAAGTCAGTTCACTGGCCAACATGTTAACTAGGTAGCTAGGTAGTTAACTCAGCTGGCAAGCTAGTGGGCTATGAAGGTGGGTAGCTGGTTAGGTGAGCTGGATATCCATGAGGCTATATTTTATGTAAGTTAAGTCACCTGTCTATCCACCTGTCTATCTAGGTTGCTAGCTAGTTAAGTCTGTTGACTATCCAGCTGGCTACTTCATTAAGTCAGCTAGTTAAGTCAACTGACTAGGCTGCTGGCTAGTTAGGTAGCTAGGCAATTAAATCACTGGCTAGTTGGCTGGCTAGTGAGTTAAATCTGCTAGTTTATTCAGCTGGCTAAGCAGCTGGCTAGCTAGTTAAGTCAGTTCGTTAAGTCAGTTCTCTAGTCAGCTGGCTATCTCTCTAAAAGCTAGTTACTTCAGATGCGTAGACAGCTGGCTGGCTAGTTATTTTACCTAGTTAAGTCAACTGGCTAGCTAGGTAGCTAGCTAGTTAATTAAGCTACATATATCAGCTAACTTGCTAGTTAAGTCAGCTAGCTATACGATAGCTAACTAGGGAGCTAGCTAGTTTTTTTTTGAGTTGGAGTCTCACTCTGTCACCCAGACTGGAGTGCAGTGGCCGCTCCCGGCCACTGCAGCCTTGACCTGCTGGGCTCTGGCGATCCTTCTGCCTCAGCCTTCCAAGTAGCTGGAACTACAGGCATGCGCTACCACGCCTGACTGATTTTTTGATTTATTGTAGAGATGAGGTCTTGCTGCCCAGGCGGGTCTCGAACCCATGGGCTCAGGCAATCCACTCACCTCAGCCTCCCAAAGGTGGGGGATTACAGACTGAGCCACCGAGCCCGGCTGGAGCTAGCTAGTTAAAGCAGCTAGTTAAGTTAAATCACTAGGTAGGTAGATAGCTAGTTAAGTCAGCTAGTTGAGTTAGCTGGCTACCTAGTTAATTTAGTTAGTTAAGTCAGCTGGCTATCCCACTGCCTAGCAGGATAGCTAGCTGGTTAAGTCAGCTGGCTAGCCAGCTGGCTAGCTAGTTAAGTCACCTAGTTATGTCAGCTCGCTGGCCAGCATGTTAGCTATGTTAGTAGTTAGTTAGATAAGTGCCCTGGCAAGCCAGTGGGCTAAGTATGTAGGTAGGTAGTTAAGTCAGCTGGTTAGCCGTTAGGTATCTACTTATGTCAGCTAGTTAAGTCAGCTGGCTATCCAGTTGAATAATGAGTTAAGTCAACTAATTTAGTCACCTGGCTGGGCAGCTGCCTAGCTCCTTTATCAAGTAGTTATGTCAGCCTGCTTACCAGCTTCCTAGCTAGTTTAGTCACCTCGTTAAGTCAGTTGGAGATCCAGCTCGCTAGCTAGTCAAAAAGCTTGCCAATTCAGATGAATAGACAGTTGGCTAACTAGTTATTACAGCTAGTTAAGTCAACTGGACTGCTAGGGAGCTAGCTAGTTAAGTCAACTAGTTATGTCAGCTGGCTAGCTAGCTAAGTCAACTAGTTTAGTTGGCAAGCTAGCTCGATAGCTACATAGCTAGCTATTTCAGGTTGTAAAAACAGCTGGCTATTTAGGAAGCTAGCTAGTTAAGTCAGCTTGTTAAGTGAGTTGGTTAGCTAGTTAATCAGCTAGTTAAGTCAGCAGGCTAGCCAGCTGCCTAGTTGTGTATCTAGATAGTTAAGTCAGCTGGCTATCAAGCAGGCTAGCTAGTTAAGTCACCTAGTTAAGTCAGCCTGCTAGCCAGTTTGTTAGCTAGGTATCTAGGTTGTTAAGTCAGCTGGCAAGCCGACTTGTTAAGGCAGCTCACACATTGGCTCACTCAACAACTGACTAGATAAGTTGACTCTTCGGTCAACTCAATCGTTGGTCTACTACTTAAGTCTTCTGACCAGTCACTCACTTGCTAGTTGACTAAAATCAGCTGACCACTCAGCTCACTAGCTAGACGAATAGTTAAGTCAGCTGA